>NC_057807.1:97956392-98095348 GCF_018294505.1 Triticum aestivum | reverse complement strand
CAGCTGGGAATGAGAGAGAGAGGTGAGCTGCGTCGGGGTTTACTAAATAAAACAATTTTTTAAAAATTTCTAATTAACAGAGAAAGAAAAGAAATAATAAAAAGGAAAATAAAAATCTATATATACATATTATATATCAAAATTCTCATAAAATTAAATCTATATATACTATTTTTTAGAGGCAAAATAAATAACTTTATAAAAATCATTTTTATGAAATTCCAAATAAACACAAATTTGAATTTCGTTTCTTTTGGCATTATTTTCTTCTAACTTTTGGGGTGTCATGTTAACTCCTCTCATACTTTTTGGTCAAAGTATTTTGTCAAGAATTGTTGAAAGTAATTCAAATGCCAATTTGAAATGAATTCAAATTCAAACAGAAATTCAAATGCCTCCAAAACTTCAAATGCGAGCACATTCAAAACAAAATGTAATAGATGCTTAGCTATAATTGTAAAACATTCCAAATTGAAAATTTGGGATTTTACAAACCTACCCATCTTAAAATGAATCTCGCCCTCGAGCTTCGGGTTGGCTAGCAAATAGGTGTGGGTGATCTCGACAAAAGTCTTCCTCTCGCTCCCAGGTGGCTTTTTCCTCGGTATGATGACTCCACAGAACCTTGCAAAACTTGATGATCTTGCTGCGGGTAAATCCGTTCGCAGTTTTGAGAATCCTGATGGGCTTCTCCTCATAAGTCAGATCACTATCAAGCTATATGGCCTCTAGGGGTACTGTGTCTCCCAAAGGAATATCAGCCATCTCAGCATGCCATTTCTTCAGTTGGTAAACGTGAAAGACAACGTGAACTCCTGACAATCCTTCAGGAAATTCCAGCTTGTATGGAACTTCTCCTCTACGTTCAAGAATTTTGTATGGGCCTATGAATCTGGATGCTTACTTTCCTTTAACATCGAACCTCTTGATTCCTTGAAGTGGGGACACACACAGAGATATGCTCGGTCTCCCACTTTGTACGCTACTTCCTTGCATTTACTGTTGGCATAACTCTTCTGTCTGGACTAAGCTATCTTGAGTCTGTCACGAATCAACTTGACCTTCTCTCCAGAATCTCTGATAAAGTCGGGACCAAAAAGTTTTCGGTCTCCAACACCATCCCAAATCAATGGTGTTCTGCACCTCCTTCCGTATAGAGCCTCGAAAGGGGCCATCTTCAAATTAGTCTGATAACTGTTGTTGTATGAGAACTCTGCGTACGGTAAAATCATCCCAGCTAGCTCCATAGTCTAGCGCACAAGCTCTCAACATGTCCTCTAGAATTTGGTTGACTCCCTCGGTCTATCCACTATCTGCGGATGAAATGCTATACTGAACTCCAGCCTCGTACCCAAAGTTTCATGCAACTGATTCCAAAACTTTGAGGTGAATTGTGTTCCTCTATCTGACATGATACTCCTCGGAACTCCATGCAGACATACGATCCTGGTCATGTATATTTTGGCTAACTTTGCACTTGTATATGTTGTCTTCACATGAATGAAGTGAGCTACCTTGGTCAACCGATCAACCACTACCCATATAGAATCATAACTTGACCGGGTCCTGAGTAATCCTATGATGAAGTCCATTGCAAGTTTATCCCATTTCCACTCGGGTATCGGCAAAGGTTGAAGTAACCCTGCTGGCTTCTGGTGTAAAGGCCTTTACTCTTTGACAAACATCGCATATTGCTACATACTCGGCAATATTCTTCTTCATACCTGTCCATCGAAACTTTCCTTCAAGTCCAGATACATCTTGGTGTTGCCTGGATGTATCGAGTACAGTGAATCATGGGCCTCTTGAAGAATTAGCTTTCTGATATATGGATCATTAGGCACATAGAAACGATCCTCAAAGCATATAGTTCCGTTTCATCCCCACGAAAACCTTTAGCTTTTCCTTTACTCATCCTTTCCTTTGTCTTAGGAATTTCCTTGTCCGTCTTCTAGGCTTCTATGATTCTTTCGATCAAGGTGGACTGAATCTCCAGTGTGGCAACATATCATCTCGGAACTATCTCCAATCGGAGATCTCTGAGATCATTGGCTAACTCCTGGGTAATCCTCCTGCTATAAGGGTGTTCACAAAACTCTTATGGCTGAAGGCATCTGCTACAACAATAGCTTTCCTTGGGTGATAATGCAAGCCCATATCATAGTCCTTGATCAACTCTAGCCATCTCCCCCGTCTGAGGTTCAACTCCTTCTGCATGAAGATATAATTCAAGCTCTTGTGATCCATATAGACATCACAACTATTTCTGATTAGGAAATGTTTCCAGGTCTTGAGTGTGTTCACTACGACTGCTACCTCCAAATAGTGTGTGGCATAATTGAACTCATGGGGTCATAACTGTCTGGATGCATAGGCTACAACTTTTCTGTCTTGCATGAGCACTCCTTCGAGTCCTTGACGAGAAGCGTCACAATAAACCTGAAAATCCTTACGGGTGTTCGGCAAAATCAGCACTAGGGCTGTAACAAAACATTTCTTCAACTCTTGGAAACTGGCTTCACGTTCCTTAGTCCAAGTATACTTGGTCTCTTTCTTCAACAACTCGGTCATGGGCTTTGCAATCTTCGAGAAGTCCTTGATAAATCTCCTATAATATCCGGCAAGTCTGAGAAAACTATAGATCTCCTTGACTAAGGTGGGTGCTTTCCATTTTATTATGACTTCAACCTTGGAAGGATCCACTGCTATTCCTTCTCCAGAAATAATATGTCTGAGAAATCTGACTTCCTTCAACCAAAATTCACATTCACTGAACTTGGCATATAACTGATGTTCTCGGAGCTTCTCTAGAACTAAATGCAAGCGCTCCTTGTGTTCTTCCTCGCTCTTGGAGAATACCAATATATCATTGATGAACACCACGATAAACCTGTCCAGATATTCCATAAATACCTTGTGCATCATACTCATGAAATATGCAGGGGCATTAGTGATACGTCTCCAACGTATCTATAATTTTTGCTAGTTGCATGTTGTTATATTATCATTCTTGGATGTTTTACAATAATTTTGTAGAAACTTTATTTTTTTGTGACTAACCTATTGACATAGTGCCTAGTGCGAGTTGCTGTTTTTTGCTTGGTTTTTACATCGCAAAAAAATCAATACCAAATGGAGTCCACACACAGCGAAACTTTTTGGAGAATTTTTCTGGACTACAAGACACCCGGTGGGACAAAGAAGTATCAGAGGGGGGCTCCGAGGGGAGCACGACCCACCAGGGCGCGCCTGGAGGCCCAGGCGCGTCCTGATGAGTTGCGCCCACCTCGGTGGCCTCCCGCACCGCCTCTTCGCCCTATAAATTGCCAAATATTCCAAAATCCCTAAGGGAGTTGATAGATCGCAAGTTCTGCTGCCGCAAGCCTCTGTAGCCACGAAAAACCAATCTGGGCCCTATTTTGGCACCCTGCCGGTGGGGGAAATCATCACTGGAGGCCATCTTCATCATCTAGACATCCACCATGATGAGGAGGGAGTAGTCCACCCTTGGAGCTGAGGGTTTGTACCAGTAGCTATGTGTTTAATCTTTCTCTCTTTCTCTCTCTCTCTCTCTCGCTCTCTCTCTCTCTCTCGTGTTCTTGAGACGGCACGATCTTGATGTATCATGGACTTTGTTAATATAGTTGGATCATATGGTGTTTCTCCCTCTCTCTTGTTGTCATGAATTGAGTTTTCCCTTTGAGATTTCATTCTGATCGTACTGAATACTTTTATGGATTTGATAGAACTTGATATATGTATTGCACATGAATATCCGTGGTGACAATGGGGTATTATATTGATTCACTTGAGATATGTTTTGGCACTCAACTCGCGGATTCCCGAGGTGACATTGGGTTAATCTATGCATAGGGGTTGGTGCATGTTCTCGTCTTTTGTTTCTCCATTAGAAATCTTGGGGCACTCTTTGAGGTTCTTTGTGTTGGATTGAGTATTATGAATCTGAATTTGCTTTGGTGTTATTTTAGTATGAACTCTTGATAGATCAATCGGAAAGAATAACTTGGTGTTATTTTAGTATGAACTCTTGATAGATCGATCAGAAAGAATAACTTGGTGTTATTTTAGTACGAACTCTTGGATAGATCGATTGGAAAGAATAGCTACAAACAATTTCTTCTTATGTTCTGCGCTAGATAGGAACTTTGGAGTGATTCTTCATCGCACTTTGGGGGATGGTTATATGATTCAATTATATTAGCATTGTTGAGAGATTGCACTAGCGAATGTACGAACCCTAGGCCTCATTTTCAAGTATTGCAATACCACTTGTGCTCATTTTTGTAACTTGCTACCTTGCTGTTTTTTATTGTTCCTATTAAAAAAATCAATATCTACTATCATTATTACACTTGTATTACCATCTCTTGGCCGAACTAGTGCACCTATACAAATTAGCATTGTATTTGGTGTGTTGGGGACACAAGAGACTCTTGGTTATTTGGTTGCAGGGTTGTTTGAGAGAGACCATCTTGATTCTACGCCTCCCACAGATTGATAAACCCGAGGTCATCCACTTGAGAGAAACTTGCTACTGTCCTACAAAACTCTGCGCTTGGAGGCCCAACACGAGTCTACAAGAACAAGTTGTGTAGTAGACATCAAGCTCTTTTCTGGCGCCGTTGCCGGGGAGGTTAGTGCTTGAAGGTATATCTTTAGATGTTGCAATTGAATCTTTTAGTTTCTTGTTTTATCAATAGTTTGGTTTATAAAAGGAAACTACAAAAAAATGGAATTGAGGTGGTCTCATATTGTTCATCCTTATAATGTCTTTCTTGAAAATGATGGATTAGAAAATTGTGCTCAATTGATAGAAGAAGAATTTGATAAAATGTTTGGCACAAAATCCATGAATGATGAGCATGATTGCAATATTGTTAGTATGAATTCTTTGAATACCCATGATGCTAATGATATACAAAGTCATAAGCTTGGGGATGCTATGCTTGATGAAGATGATATTTTTAGTCCCCCAAGTTTTGATGAGAAAAATTATTATGATGATAGCATGCCTCCTATTTATGATGATTATAATTATGAAAGTGGATTTGGAGAGGTCATGACTTTATTCAATGATGATTTCACTATCTTAGAAGAGGTTTCAATTGATTGTGACAACAAAGTTGCTATCTATGATGATTATGCTGATGACATGTATGCTATATTGAATAATGATAACCATGAAACTTGTCATCATGATTTTAATTTTCAATCCCATGATACTTATTTTTCTTGAGTTTGCTCCCACTACTATTCATGAGAATAAATTTGCTTATGTGGAGAGTAACAAAATTTCTATGCTTCTGCATCATGAAAAGAACGCTTTATGTGATAGTTATATTGTTGAATTCATTCATGACGGTACTGAAAATTATTTTGAGATAGGAATATATGTTTCTACATATTTCAACAATATCAAGTTTCGTCTCTTTATGTTGAAAGTTTTCATGTCATGCTTGTTTTACCTTCCTATGCTAGTAGATTCTTGCTCCCATAATTTATTTGCTCACAAATTCCCCATGCATAGGAAGTGGGTTAGACTTAAATGTGCTAGTCATATGCTTCATGATGCTCACTTTGTGCTTCAATTCTTTACTTCCATGTGAGCATCATTGAAATCATCATGCCTAGCTCAAAATGCATTAAAGAAAAGCACTTGTTGGGAGACAACCCAACATTTAGCCCTACTGTTTTTATGTGTTCACATGATTAGTCTACTGTAGTAATCATGTTTTATAGCCTTTTGTCAATAAGGTGCCAAGTAAAGCCTTTGGGATAGTGTGGATGATAGTTGACTTGATTCTGTGCAAAAAATAGAAACTTTTGCGCTCAGTCCAGGAATTTTCAAAATTCACTGGAACATGCTTTTGCTCTGATTTTTTTACAAATGATTGATATACAAATTCCCTATGTTTTCCTAATTTATCAGAATTTTTGGAGTAGCGGAAGTATGGTCCTAGTTCAAATTACTACATACTATTCTGCTTTTGACAGATTCTGTTTTCAATGCATAGGTTGCTTGTTTTCTAGTTTCTATGGCTTATATTGGTCAATAAATTGTAGAAATGATAGGGTACAGTAGGCATTGTGTGGGAACAGTTATGAATTTTGTCTTGACAATACCAAAGTGAATGATTTGCTCTTTATCATACTAACCGATCTCAGGAAGTTCCATTAACGTTAAGTTTTGTGTGATTGAAGTTTTCAAGTTTTTGGTGAGATATCGATATGAGGAGAATAAGGAGTGACAAGTACCTAAGCTTGGGGATGCCCAAGGCAACCCCAAGGTAATATTCAAGGAAGATCTAAGCAACTAAGCTTGAGGATGCCCCGGAAGGCATCCCCTCTTTCGTCTCCAACATTATCGGTAACCTCACTTGGAGCTATATTTTCATTCGTCACATGATATGTGTTTTGCTTGGAGAGTCATTTTATCTTATTAGGATTTGCTTGTTGTTATTCAGATAATGTTTTGCACCTTTTGTTTCAATAAAACTATCAAGTATAGCCTTTGCCATGCTTATTTTGCAAGTCTATATGTGGCTGTTTCACAACAGAAAGTTTTCTGTTCTTGTGTGAATTCTCTAGAAAAGTCAGAATGTGATAAAATGTTGAAACTTTTTGCACAATAAGCTATGATAATTTTTCTATAGTGTGGATTTTCTAGCATTCTTTACAGACTGTCCTGTTTAGACAGATTGATGTTATGATTGCATTGTTTGCATATGTTTGCTTGTTTAATGATTCTATTTGAGGATAGGAGTATTAAATATGGATAGGCATTTAGCATGCAATGTTAAGTTATAATTTAGTGATTTTCTACAATAGAGAATGATAAAGTTTTGCGTTGATTTCTACTAACTTATCTCGCGAGTTCTTGTTGAGTTTTGTGTGGATGAAGTTTTTAAGATTTAGGGAAACTAGGATACAAAAGGAATTAAGGAGACACAAAAGCTCAAGCGTGGGGAAGCCCAAGGCATCCCAAGATAATATTTCAAGAAGTCTCAAGCATCTAAGCTTGGGGATGCCCCGGTAGGCATCCCACCTTTCTTTTTCAACAATTATCGGTGAGTATTGGTTGAGCCTAAGTTTTTGCTTCTTCACATGAGTTGTGCTATTCTTATAATGTCATTTTTTTGTTTTGCTTACTGTTTTAATAAAAAAATTGATATAAAAGTTTTTAAATAAGAGAGAGTCCTCAAATAACTACCCATTTACTTAACTACTCGTTTGATCTTCACTTATATCTTTTTGGAGTAGTTTGTCAAACACTCTCATACTTCACTTATATTAATTTGAGAGTTGATACTAGTGATGAAAATTTGCACAAGATATAAATTTAGTCACAAAGTGATAGATATTCAAGAGGGATATAATAAAAACTTTCATGTTGATCATTTAATATCATAAGTTTGATTCCTTGCAATAGATTTGCGATATGGAGATAATAATATGCGAGTCATGTTGGTGAGTAATTATGCTTTAGTAAGAATATTGGTGTTAAGGTTTGTGATTCCCTATGCAAGCTCGAAATTCAATAGTTATGCAATGAAATTACATCCTACTTGTGGTGCATTATTCAGTGTTAGTTATGCTTAATGCCCGTTTATGAGAATTTTCGTCTCTTGGTTGGTTGCTTCTCAATCTTTTTGCTAGCCTCCATTTGTACTAAGTGGGAATACTACTTGTGCATCCAAAATCCGTAAACCCGGTTATGCCATATGAGTCCACCATACGTACCTATATGCGGTATTTCCGTGCCATTCTAAGCAAATTTATATGTGCCATCTCTAATTTTCAAAATAAATTTTCTTTTTGTGTGCTTGTACCGCTCATGAAGCGGTAGGGGGTGGCCAATATTTTCCATGCTAGATGTGTTATTCTCAAGATGAGTGTTTATTCACTTGTCATTTCATGAGAGTACGACGGTAATAGGGATGCCCAATCCCGAAATGAAAAAGAAATTTACTTTATGTTATCAAATAATAAATTCCTTGGAAAGTGTTGGTATGGACAACACTCGTGGATACGGCTAGTCGTGGAGCGTGAAAGTATGGTGGAAAAAGGAATAAACTTTATTTTATGTTCGGGAACCGCCTATGATATATCTAGCATGGAAAGTGTTGGGAATTACTCGGTCGTTTTTGATGGGGAACGTAGCTGAAATTCAAAATTTTCTACGCATCACCAAGATCAATCTAGGGAGTAATCTAGAAACAAGGGGAAGGAGAGTGCATCTACATACCCTTGTAGATCGCTAAGCGGAAGCGTTCAAGTGAACAGGGTTGATGGAGTCGTACTCGTCGTGATCCAAATCACCGATGATCCTAGTGCCGAACGGACGGCACCTCCGCGTTCAACACACATGCAGCCCGATGATGTCTCCCATGCCTTGATCCAGCAAGGAGAGAGGGAGAGGTTGGGGAAGACTCCGTCCAGCAGCAGCACAACGGCGTGGTGGTGGTGGTGGAGGAGCGTGGCAATCCTGTAGGGCTTCGCCAAGCACCGCGGGAGAGGAGGACTTGGGAGAGGGGAGGGCTGTGCCAGAACTTGGGGTGCGGCTGCCCTCCCACCCCTCCACTATTTATAGGTGGGGAGAGAGGGGGCCGCCCCCCTAGATCTCATCTAGGGTTGGGGGCGGCGGCCAAAGGGGGGAGGAGTGCCTCCCAAGTCAAGTGGAGGCCCTCCCCCTTAGGGTTTCCCCTCTCCCATGTGCATGGGCCTTGGGGGGGCTGGTGCCCCTGGCCCATTAAGGCTAGGGCGCCCCCTTACAGCCCATGCTGCTATATTGGACGTGGTGGAACATTTTCCGGACCTCCGGACCCCTTCGGAATCCTCCGGAACCTTCTGGAAGCTTCCCGGTACAATACCGGAAAAAACCGAACTTTTCTCGGAACCCGAACAACAACTTTCCATATATAAATCTTTACCCCCGGACCATTGTCGGGGGTTGGGTGCGACATATGCCAAAGGATGGCTTATCATGGTGGGAGCGAGTAGAACGTCGCCGGTGCCTGGAAACGGGATGAGGCAAAGACATGCACGCCGACGGATCTTACCTAGCTTCAGGGCTCTCCGAGGAGATAACACCCCTACTGCTACTCTGCGGGGTTTCCGCATGATCACTATGGCAAAGTGAATACAAGGTTGCTCCTAGAGCTGTTTCCTGGAGGTAGGAGAAGGCAAGGCTAGCTCCCTCCTTCCTATATGATCGGGTCTAATGCTAAAGAAGCTATCCCCCTTGCATGGGTGCCCCGGGGGGCTTATATAGGCCCGCCCCCCGAGGATACAATGGTAATCTGGCTGGACGCGGGTCCCAGCCGTCTGTCTCTCAGGCCGCCGTCTTCTTCGCCGACTGCTGGTCCCCGCCGAGTGGTGGGCCCCGCCGACAGGCCTGGTACTGTAGCCGTGCTTCTAATGACGCTGGCTTGGTCATGGGGTCGTGGCAACAGTGCCGCCGCCTGGTGGACGATCACTGTCGCCATTCCCCGTCTTGTCTGGTTAATGGCGTGTGGGGCCCGTGGGAGGGGCCGGCCGACTCAAGGAGGCCGACTCCCAGCGGGTCCGTCTTGGGGCGCTCTCGCCATCTTCTGTACCCCCACCGACGGGCGGGTCCAACCGTCTCTGGGCCATACAGGTAGGTCGTCATGGGCACAGTACACCGCCCACGGGGGCTGAGGTCAGGGCGGGCATGGCAACAGTGCCGCGCCACGATGGAGATCTCCAGCGATACGACGCACTGTAGCCATGCCTGCCCTTCGTAAGCGAGGCAGGGACGACCATGCAGTGACCGTACCCCGCCCCGTCCATCGTGGCGAAGGCAGGAGGGGGCTGGAGTCGCGGGCCGACTCCCCATAGCCGGCTTCACTGGAAGCCATCAGTTGAGAGTCGGCTTATCTCGCAGTCGCCTTTGGGATTCGGCCGCGAGGGGCATTCGGTGGCCTTGTCGCCGACTTCCCGAAGGCGGCTTTTTATCGTGGGATCTTGAGGGGTGCAGTTTGCCCCGATGTCTTGAAGGGTTCAGGGGCTCGGGTTAGCCTACCCATGGCCCATTACTCTGATAGTAGTCCCCGAAGCTGGTGAGGCGCCGAGGGAGACATGTCGAGGAGCCTCAACAGTTTCATCTTTCTGGGAGTGGAATCTCGACCTCGCCCACCGTCTTCCTCTAGGCCAACTAGCGGGAGTCGGACTTGCAGAAGGCCGTATTGCCCCCTTAAAGAGTTTTTGGAGGTTGCAGCAGAATCCAGGCAGCGTGCCTGATAAGCTTCCGGGCAGCCGCCCGTTGCGGATCCGTCGCGTGGCGCCACGTGGTAGGGTCAGTCTGCCCACCCACGCGCGCGATGGGACAGGACCTCAGGCGGGGCCCGCCACTACCGCGCCTCGGCATGCGAATGGATTTGTTGCAGCCGTGCAGACGGTTGGGGTTCCCATGTTGTAACTGCACGCAGTTACTTCATGTGGTAAATCATGGGGGGCGTGGGGTCCTGGGCACAGTTAATCCCAGGCCCGCCCCATCGGCTTCTCAGCCCACGAGCCTATAAGTAGGCGGGAGGAAGGGGGCGGCAAAGCACGCGCGCCCATCTCCCCTACCTCCCTCGCTTCCTCTTGCTTCTCCTTGCTTCTCCTTGCCGCCGCCGCGTCAGACCACGCCACGCTCGCGACGATGAGCTCTTCATCCACCGCCGCACCTCCCGCCGTGCGCTTCGGCGTATGGGACGGCTCCGAGGTGGACGACGACCACCTCGAGTTTCTTCGCAAGACGCGCTGCCTCCCCAGCGAGGACCTAGTGCAGGCCCGCGCCGCGCCGGAGAGGGAAATATCACCGGCGCCGGAGGAGGGCGAGCGGGTCGTATTCCGCTCGCACCTCATGCGCGGCCTGGGGCTGCCGACGAGCGGTTTCTTCCGCTCCTTCTTCGAGTTTCACGGGCTCCAGCCGCACCACCTTACCCCGAACATGGTGGTGCTGCTGGCTGCCTTTGCCATCTTGTGCGAAGGCTTCCTCGGCGTTCTCCCCACCATCGAGCTGTGGGGGGAATTCTTCTAGTCCAAGCTCGGCACGCACGTCGCCGGCGTGCCGGCCCAGTGTGGTGCCTTCATCGCGATGCGGAGATCGGTGGCCGACAACCCATTTCCCACCATTCCGCTGATCAAGTCAGTGAAGATGTGGCAGCGGTCATATTTTTACGTGAAGAACGTTGCCCCAGACGGCGACTGGGTCAATCTGCCGCCCTACGAAGCCGGCGCACCGGCTAGGAGGCTCCCCAGCTGGTCCCACCGAGTCAAGACGCTGACTCCCGCTGGAGCCGCCGCCGTTGCGCGACTCCGAGTGCTGACGCAGTTGGAGGGTCTGACCGGGGCCGACCTGCTGGCTGCCTTCGTGGCGCGCCGAGTCCTCCCGCTCCAAGGCCGACCTCATCTGATCTGTCAGATGAGCGGCCACCGAGACCCGAGTCAGATGTGCTCCAAGGACATGCCCCACGCGGAGGTGGTGGACACGGTGAATTACATCGCGAACTGCGGTCTCGCGGCGGATTGGCAGTTCGGCAAGGAGCCGTACTCACGCGCCAACCCCCCGCCTGCTATAAGTCATCTCTCTTTTCTTCTGTCTTCTTTGTAACCGAATCTGACTTCTGATCTTTTTGGTTTTTCTCGAGTCAGAACCCCCTCATCCAGCCCTCAGCCGGCACCACGGGCCTGACCCGTCAGTTCGTCTCCGACCGGGCGGAGAGCGACGTCGACGACCCTAACTTGGGGGCGGCGGCTATGGAGGCCAATGCCGAAGGAGGAGGAGGAGGAGGCTTCAGGCCCTCGGCCACCTTTGCCGACTGGCCTGATGACGACACCAAGGGGGAAGTCGTCCTGCATTGCCAACCAAGGGTCGGCCAGCCGGGCGCGAGTTCCTCCGCCGGCTTGGATGGTCAAGGCGGCGCAAAGAGGCGCCGGGCCGGGCCGAGTTTGCTCGGCGGCCGGTCGAAGAAGTTCAACGGGGTGGCCGCCGTGACCAAGCGGGAAGAGGCGATCGCGAAGGCCAACCGGTTCCGTAAGGAAGTGAAGAAGCCGGCACTGGTTTCCGCGTAAGTGCCTCCGCCTTTGTCTTGTTTTCTACTAGTGAATTTGTCCAAATCTTTTACATGCCTTCCTCGCTTCAAGGCTCCCCTTACTTTTGAGAGGGTCGCCGCCGCCTCCGTCATGGGGTCGGCAAAGACGTCCGCCACTACTCGGCGGATTGAGCCCGCCGCCGACCTCCGGGAGGCGACGGAGCGGAACACGCGGGAGAAGCGCGATGAGGACGAAGCCGCCCGCCTGGAGAAGGCGGAGGCCAAGAAGGCGGCGGCTTCCGCCCAGAAGAAGCTGGATGAGGCCGAAGCCGCCGTCACGGCAAGGCGGCGAGCTGAGGAGGCCGCACACCGCCAATCGACGTTGCTTGTCATCCCGCTGAACTCCGCGCAGCCGCCCTCGGAGTTCACGGGGCAGACCAGGGAAGCCGACGGCGAGCACCCCATCATGGAGAAGGAAAGCGGCGAGGCCTCCATGTCGGACACGGCCATGCCGCCACCGCCGCCTCCGCCGTTGTCTGGGAGCGCGCGAGGTAAATAGCCGGCGGACCCACCGGTGCCACCGACTGAGGACGAGTCCGAGGCGAGGCTGCTCCTTAAGTCGCCTCGCCAGCGCGCCGCCGCCTCGAGAAAGCGACTTCGGCGCCACGCCCGTTGGAGACCGGTGCCGCCAGCTCAGCCATCCCAGGCGCTGAGGCAACGAGTGCGGCACCTGTTGGGTGGGTGCGAGGAGGCGGCACAGGCCCGTTGAACCAGGCGCTTCTGGATGTTCAGGCGAAACTGTGCGCCGAGGGCAACGCCATCCAGAACTGCACCAAGGCGCATCTGGCGTCGCGAGCAGCCGTCCCGGTATGCTTTATTTTGACTTTGTTTTTCCTTGTTCTTCTCTGTGGGGGCGCGCCAGCGCACCCACTGGGTGTAGTCCCCGAGTTTCGGGCCAGCTGCTGAGCAGGCGGCTCGGAACTCCATCTAGTGAGTTCCAAATATTTACCTTTGTCTAAAATTCTTATTTCAGGAGTATCACAACCTCCGCGCCACTGCCTTCAACCGCAATGTCGAGGAGCTGGGTAGGCGGACTGCCGACTTGTCGGAGAGCCAGAGTAAGTCCTCCTTTTCTTCATGGGGGCGCGCTGGCGCACCCGCGGGCTGTAGTCCTCGAGATTCAGGCCAACTGCTGAGCAGTCGGGCCGGATCTTCCCGGCGACCTTCTTTGTTGATGACTTGATGTCTTTTCCTTTTCATTCTTCAGAGGCCAACTCCACTCTTCAGCAGTAGCTGGGCGAAGCCAACACCGCCTTGCGTGTCAAGGGGGAGGAGTGCAGCAAGCTTGCCGCGGAGCGCGACATGCTGGCTGCGCAGCTGGCTGAGCAGAGGGAGCTGCTCAAGAAGGCGCAGGACGAGGCCGAGAAGAGAGAGACTGCTCTCCTGGCCGAGTTCGAAAGCGAGCGCTCCTCCTGGACCGACAAGGAGGCACACTTGACCTCCGGCTTCCATGAGATTGAGGACATCATCGACGGTGAGTTTCTTTTCTTCCTTTCTTTCTTTGAGCCTCCGACTATGGGTCGGGCTGACTTCTAATTTTTTGACTTGCTTCTTTCCCGTCTTGGCAGACTTCTTCCCTGGCCACTCGCAGGCGGTCACACAGGCCATCGAGGCTGATCGTGAGGCGCAGAGGGCGAATGGTGAGGAGATCACCGCCAACGCCCCCCGGACCCTCGATGAGCAGCTTTTGAGCATCGAGGCTCGTCTTCGGCCGGCCCATCGGATGATGCGCCGGCTTCAACGTGCCGGCGCCCAGGCGGTTGCTGCCCTGTGGCCAGACATGCCGGTTCTGCGCACTCCCAGTCGGACTGCCGACTGGCTGGAGGTCGCGGCTGGTCGTCTTGAGGCTTGGAAGGGTTCCTCGGCCCGGGCCGGAGCGCACCAGGCCTTGGAATTCGTCAAGGCGTGGTATCCAAGACTGGACCTGGAACGGCTAGCCGTGTTCCGGTCAGAGGCCCAGGCGGAGCTGATGGCTGTGGAAGACGCCCTTGTCGCGCGTGCAGCGGTGATTGCCGACTACGTAGATACCAGCATCTTCGTCCCTGATCGGGCTGAAGACGGCGGGGAGGCGCTGCCGGAGTGGTTCGGGATGAACCCAGACTACGACGAGGACTCGGCGGAGGTGATCGGTTCCAGCGCTGAGGAGGAAGGTGAGGCGGAGGACGGAGGCAAGACGGAGGCGCCAGAAGGTGGAGCGGGCGACCAGCCTCAGCTCGACCGTGCCTCCAGCAATGAGCCGCGCCGAGCCGGCCGCCGCCAGAGACGATCAAGCTGAGACTGTCTGGCCGGCCGCCCCGACGCCTGACACCGCCGTCTCTTCCAACCCTCCGAACCTGTCTGCTGCTTCCTAGGCCATCATCTCGCCTTCATTTTATGTGCTTTAGTGGTCTTTGAAGAACTTGTTAATTCGAACAATTCCACCCTCGGGGTGTATTTTGAACTTCTGCTTGAAGATTTGGCCAAGGGCCTATGCTATGTAAATATTTATCCGAGTTCTATCTTTCCTTGCTCATTGCTCCTTTGGCTTTTTCCTTTGCCACCTTCCCTTAGTCGCCGCGTTGCCAGTCGGACAACCGTTCTGCGGCTGCCACTGGATCAAATGCTTGGCTACTTTGGGAAGGCAAGTACTTGGCCATTTTTAGAGTCTTCTTAACAAGTTGGATAGAAAGCGGCAGGCCGACTACTAAAGAGTCGCCTTTGCTAAGAGAGGCAGGAAATCGGCTTAAGCTATGTTTATGCTTTGAGTCCTTAGCCATTTTTCATGCGGACGCCCATTCTTCCTTACTCCTGTCCACCAAACAGTCGCTCTGTGAGCTGCGGCTTCTGACAGGAGACGTCTTAGGCGCCACACACTACTTGTCCGACTGCAGGAAGCATTTCATAGCGCAAGGCGGCGAGTCCCCGGGCCGACTAGTCGAGCCCGGTGCCAACCGGCATAACAAAGAGTAGTATACTCGAAGGCATAATTCTTATCATACAGATAACAAAAAGGGCAGTCCCCGAGCTCGTCTCGGGGGCCCCAAAGTCTTGGTACTTTAATACAAAGGGTAGTGTGATACATACTGCATCAACTGTAAAATCTTCGGAGAAGATTTGCATTCCACGGGCGTTCTGTCTCTTTGTCGGAGTCGTCCCTCTTGCGTGCTCGGGGCTTCTGAGCATCGATCAGGTAGTAGGAGTCGTTTCCCAGCACTTTGCTGATAATGAAGGGGCCTTCCCAAGGCGCCGATAACTTGTGCTGGCCGGCTGTTCGCTGGATCAGCCGGAGCACAAGGTCGCCCTCTTGGAAGGATCTCATCCTAACCTTCCTGTTGTAGTATCGGCGCAGGCTCTGCTGGTAGATGCTGGACTGGCTGAGTGCCAACAGCCGACCCTCTTCCAACAGATCGACACCGTCTTGACGTGCTTCTTCTGCTTCTTCCTCGGTGTACATGGTGACTCGCGGGGAGTCGAACTCTATGTCCATCGGGATGACGGCCTCAGCACCGTAGACGAGGAAGAAAGGTGTGAAGCCGGTTGACTTGTTTGGAGTCGTGCGCAGACTCCAGAGGACGGCTGGCAACTCATCAAGCCAACAGCCGGCCGAACGCTCCAGTGGTTCGACCAGTCGAGGCTTGATGCCAGACAAGATGAGGCCGTTTGCTCGCTCTACCTGGCCGTTTGACTGCGGATGGGCAACAGACGCGAAGTCCAGTTGGATGCCCTGAGTCGCGCAGAAACAGGCCAAGGCACCTTTGGCAAAATTTGTGCCATTGTCGGTAATGATGTTGTGCGGTATGCCGTACCGAGTTGTGATGTCGGCGATGAAAGTTACTGCAGTCGGACCATTCAACTTCTTGATGGGCTTTACTTCTATCCACTTGGTGAACTTGTCCACCGCGACAAGTAAGTGAGTTAGGCCGCCTCGTGCTGTTTTGAATGGTCCCACCATGTCCAGGCCCCAAACCGCAAAGGGCCAGGCAATGGGGATAGTCTTGAGTGTGGAAGCCGGCTGATGTGGCTTGGAGCGGAACATCTGGCACCCTTTGCACTTTTGGACTAATTCTTTGGCCTCTTCTAGGGCAGTTGGCCAGAAGAAACCGTGTCGAAAGTCTTTGGCGACGAGTGCTCTTGAAGCCGCATGGTGGCCGCACTCGCCTTCATGGATGTCTCTGAGAATTGCTTGGCCTTGCTCTGGCTCGACGCAACGCTGGTAGACACCAGTGACGCTGCGCCTGACCAACTCTCTGTTGACTATGGTGTAGGTTGCCGCTCGGCGTTGTACTTGCCGAGCCAAGATTTCATCAATTGGCAGCTCTTTGCTTACTATGAACTTGAGGATGGGCTGGGCCCATGAGGGTGCTGCTATTTCTTCAACTGCCAGTACTGCGACTTGGACGAGGGTGGCTGGGCTGGGAGGCGGCAGGTTGGGGTCCGCGGCTGCTTGCTGGATTGACGAAGTTCCCGGGCCGACTAGTGCAGTCCCCGGGCCGAGCTCTGGAGTCTTCGGACTGGTCGCCTGTCACGCCCCAATATGCGATACTATCCTAAAGAGACTCGAAGGTCCCACCAAGGATAGAACCGCATATTGACACGCTTTTGCACGGTGGATATCATTACATCAACATTACATAATAGATGGGGATACATACAAGAGGCATAAATGCCACACGAATACAACATCACAATACATAAGAGCATCATCCGACTACAGATGAAACACAAACAGAAACTTAAACGACATCCACCCTGCTAGCCCAGGCTGCCGACCTAGAACCTATCCCCTGATCGAAGAAGAAGCAGAAGAAGAAGAACTCCAAAACAAGCATCATCACTCTTGCGTCATGATCATCGCATAACCTGTACCTGCAACTGTTGTTGTAGTAATCTGTGAGCCACGAGGACTCAGCAATCCCATTACCATGGGTATCAAGACTAGCAAAGCTTAAAGGGAAAGGAACGGGTAAAGTGGTGAGGTTGCAGCAGCGACTAAGCATATATGGTGGCTAACATACGCAAATAAGAGCGAGAAGAGAGCAAAAGGATCGGTCGTGAAGCTACCAAAGATCAAGAAGTGATCCTGAACTCCTACTTACGTCAAACATAACCCAAAACCGTGTTCACTTCCCGAACTCCGCCGAGAAGAGACCATCACGGCTACACACACGATGGATGCGTTTTAATTCGGATCTGGTGTCAAGTTATCTACAACCGGACATTAACAAATTCCCATCTGCCCATAACCGCGGGCACGGCTTTCGAAAGATAATACCCTGCAGGGTTGTCCCAACTTAGCCCATGATAAGCTCTCGCGATCAATGAAGGATATACCTTCTCCCAGGAAGACCCGATCAGACTCGGAATCCCGGTTTACAAGACATTTCGACAATGGTAAAACAAGACCAGCAAGACCGCTCGCTGTGCCGACAAATCCCAATAGGAGCTGCACATATCTCGTTCTCAGGGCACACCGGATGAGCAAGACGTCGGGTTGGCATAGACCCTGATTGCCCAGGGGGCGCCGGACATCGCTCGGTTTGGACCAACACTTAGACAAGCATTGGCCCGGGGGGGCTAAAATAAAGATGACCCTCGGGTTGGCCGACCCAAGGGAAAGGTATAGGTGGTGGTGAGGCAAATGGTAAAACCAAGGTTGGGCCTTGCTGGAGGAGTTTTATTCAAAGCGAACTGTCAAGGGGGTCCCATAAATCACCCAACCGCGTAAGGAACGCAAAATCCGAGAACATAACACCTGTATGACGGAAACTAGGGCGGCAAGAGTGGAACAAAACACCAGGCATAAGGCTGAGCCTTCCACCCTTTACCAAGTATATAGATGCATTAATTAAATAAGAGATATTGTGATATCCCAACATAATCCTGTCCACCATGAAGCAATCTTTAGCTTCACCTGCAACTAACAACGCTATAAGAGGGGCTGAGCAAAAGCGGTAACATAGCCAAACAATGGTTTGCTAGGAAGGGTGTCAAAGGTTAGAGGTTCATGGCAATTTGGGAGGCCTAATGAGCAAAAGATAGGTAGCGCAGCAAAGCGATAGAACGAAGCAACTAGCGTAGCAATGATAGTTGTAACGCCCCGGATACAACTTTCCATATTTGTAACTCCAACTCTTGCCTTTTCTGGAGATGCGATATGATATTTCCTTCGTGATTGTGTTTTTGTCGTTTGTTTTGCATTTTGTTCATGTCTTGCATTTCATCTCATGGCATCTTGCGCATTGCATCAGCATCGTTTTCTTAAAACTTGCATCTGCTCGTAGTTCCCGCTTCTTCCGTGTCTCGGCTGACCTTCTCTCAGATCAACTGGACCACTCTCTTCTCTCTCTTTTCTGAGTTCATCAAACCCCTTTGCCTTCGTTGACCGTTCCGAGACCAACCGGGTTTTCGACTCCCTCTTGTCTGACCACCTAACCTCTCTTGCCAGCTCTCACACCCCCTCACGCGCGTCCGGAAGTTGTCCCGAACCCGACCCGCTCTGTCGTTACCAATGGGTCCGGATCATCCCACAACATCCCTAAAACATCTGTGTTTATTTGTTGGACTCCCCTAAGCCATTTATCTTCGACCGTCTGATTTCGATCGGAGGGACTAGGTAGCCCCTAAGCTAACCCTTGCTATAAATAGACCCCTAACCCTAAATTTTAGGAGCAATGTCCCATCCATCCCCACGCCGCCGCCACTCCACCGAATCCCCCCTCGGGATCTCCCCTGCCCGATTCACCCAACCAGCGCTCTCCCTCCTCCTCGTTCCAGATGCCCGAGCCCCAATCCAAAATTCCTCTCATCCTCCATCCTGTAGCCTCCAACCACCTCCCTCGTCGCGCGCGCCCATCCATGAGCAGTCCAAACCGCATCAGCCAGCCGCAGCACCTCCCTGCTCGATCTTGTGCTCGAGGCGCCCGAGTTCCTCGCCTGCTGTCCATCAAAACGAGCAGGAGCTCGTCCATGGTGCCTCCTTGTGCTTCCTCTCGCTGCCCAAGACGAACGCCTCCATCCCTCGGCCTCGTGCCACCCCGAGCCTCCTCAAGCCGGCGTCCCAGCCACCTGGACCGTGCCCCGTCGACCCCGCAGCAGAACCAGGTCGCGACGCCCCTGCCCTTCATCTTCTCTTCTGCTCTGTTCTCTCCTCCTCGTAACCTCTCTCTCCCTCTCCAGGAACTCCTCCACCACGCCATGGCTGCGCCTGAGCTTGCCTCATTCTCCGGGCGTCCTCGTCGCCCTTCGGAGTTGGCTCGTCCACGCCGGGGTTTCCCAGCCGTCGCCCGCCTCGTCGTCATCGCGCCGTCCGCGACCAAGTCCGGCCGGATCCGGACGAAGTCGATCTCCCCGCGCCCCGCCGTCTGCTGCCTCCTCTGCATCGAGCCGGTGCACATTCCCCTGCTTCTGCGTGCGAGCACGCGAGGACAACGAGCAGCGCCAAGTCCAGATCGATCCCCTGCTTCCCTGCATCGGTCGCGTTGACCGCAGCCTCGATCCGAGCCAGCCTCCTTGTGCCCGCGTGGGCCTCATCCCGCAGCCGGCACAACGCAGCTCCTAGCCGGCCTCCCTCTGCTTCCAATCGGGCCTCAGCCCATGGGTGAGCAGCCCCCAACAGCCCCTCTGCTCTGTTGGGCCAGTCAGTTTCGACCCAACGCATGTTTTTTTTCTCTGGACGATTTTAGCTATTTATCCAGAGTTTACAGTTTTGCAGAAAAACCCTCCATGTTCATGCATTAATAACTCGCAAATGGTGCATCAGAATTAAATAAACTATATAGTAAGATGCTCAGTTTTTCATGTACTTTCATAATATGCCACTTTCATGCCATGTTTAAATGATTTATTTCATAACTAAATAACCGTAGCTCGGAATTAAATGTTCTTTATATGTAAATGGGGTGGAAAAATGCCTGCTTTAACATGGTGCACTCATCTTGAATGTTTAACAACTCTAAAATATGCTTTAGGACAGAACAGTACCAAATTCATAAATTTGCACATGGGGATTTTCCGGAATTATTGTTTGTTGTTCCGGCCTCATTTAAACTTGCCTAGATATATTATGCTTCACCTCTTGCCATGTTTAACAACATTTAATATTGTTGGGTTCATAAACAAGATTAAACTAAATATGTCAACGTGGTGTTTCGTCAATATGCAACTCGTTGCATATTGAGCTCCACTTAACTTGTAGTATTGTTTGATGCACTTTGCCATGCCATGCCTCTTTAAACCAGACATGCATCATACTTGATTGTGCATCATGCCATGTTTAAGTGGTGGTTGTTTACCATGTTGTTTGTTTCTTTCCGGTGTTGCTTCTTAGTTCCGGTAATGTTGCGATTGTGAGGATTCGTTCGACTACGTTGGTTCGTCTACTTCATGGACTCGTTTTTCTTCCTTGCGGGATTTCAGGCAAGATGACCGCTACCCTGGATCTCACTACTATCATTGCTATGCTAGTTGCTTCGTTCTATCGCTATGCTGCGCTTCCTATGACTTGTTCTTCAAGCCTTCCCAATTTGCCATGAACCTCTAACCTTTGTCACCCTTCCTAGCAAACCGTTGCTTGGCTATGTTACCGCTTTTGCTCAGCCCCTCTTATAGCATTGTCAGTTGTAGGTGAAGTTGAAGATTGCTCCATGGTGGACAGGATTATGTTGGGATATCACAATATCTCTTATATTATTAATGCATCTATATACTTGGTAAAGGGTGGAAGACTCGGCATTATGCCTGGTGTTTTGTTCCACTCTTGCCTCCCTAGTTTCCGTCATACCGGTGTTATGTTCCCGGATTTTGCGTTCCTTACGCGGTTGGGTGATTTATGGGACCCCCTTGACAGTTCGCTTTGAATAAAACTCCTCCAGCAAGGCCCAACATTGGTTTTACCATTTGCCTCACCTAGCCCTTTTTCCCTTGGGTTTCCGGAGCCCGAGGGTCATCTTTATTTTAGCCCCCCCTGGGCCAATGCTTGTCCAAGTGTTGGTCCAAATCGAGCGATGTCCGGCGCCCCCTGGGCAATCAGGGTCTATGCCAACCCGACGTCTGGCTCATCCGGTGTGCCCTGAGAACGAGATATGTGCAGCTCCTATCGGGATTTGTCGGCACAATGGGAGGTCTTGCTGGTCTTGTTTTACCATTGTCGAAATTTCTTGTAAACCGGGATTCCGAGTCTGATCGGGTCTTCCTGGGAGAAGGTATATCCTTCGTTGATCGCGAGAGCTTATCATGGGCTAAGTTGTGACACCCCTGCAGGGTATAATCTTTCGAAAGCCGTGCCCGCGGTTATGGGCAGATGGGAATTTGTTAATGTCCGGTTGTAGATAACTTGACACCAGATCCGAATTAAAACGCATCCATCGTGTGTGTAGCCGTGATGGTCTCTTCTCGGCGGAGTTCGGGAAGTGAACACGGTTTTGGGTTATGTTTGACGTAAGTAGGAGTTCAGGATCACTTCTTGATCATTGCTAGCTTCATGACCGTTCCTTTTGCTCTCTTCTCGCTCTTATTTGCGTATGTTAGCCACCATATATGCTTAGTCGCTGCTGCAACCTCACCACTTTCCCCTTCCTTTCCCTTTAAGCTTTGCTAGTCTTGATACGCATGGTAATGGGATTGCTGAGTCCTCGTGGCTCACAGATTACTACAACAACAGTTGCAGGTACAGGTTATGCGATGATCATGACGCGAGAGCGATGCTTGCTTGTTTTGGAGTTCTTCTTCTTCTTCTTCTTCGATCAAGGGATAGGTTCCAGGTCGGCAGCCTGGGCTAGCAGGGTGGATGTCGTTTGAGTTTCTGTTTGTGTTTTATCTGTAGTCGGATGATGCTCTTATGTATTGTGTTGTTGTATTCATGTGGCATTGTTTGCCTTTTGTATGTATCCCCATCTATTATGTAATGTTGATGTAATGATATCCACCTTGCAAAAGCGTTTCAATATGCGGTTCTATCCTTGGTGGGACCTTCGAGTCTCTTTAGGATAGTATCGCATATTGGGCGTGACAAGTTGGTATCAGAGCCTCGACCGACCATAGGAGCCCCCTTGATTGTTGGCCGTTGTTGAGTCTAGAAGAAAACTATTTTGAGTCTTAAGATTATATATATCGGAGAGTAGGATTCTTTTTACTCCTTGGCCCCTTCGTCGCTCTGGTGAGGACTCCCGACGTAGATGTTTTGACTTTCCTCTCCTCAAATTTCACTAAATTTTTTTTAGGATCACGCGGGTATCTTGGAATCGTTCCGATGGTTTTGTGATGAGAACATTGTTCTTGGTGCCTCATGTCTATTATGTGGCATTGACCCGGGGAGTGGAGCTCCGAGGTGTTGTCGTCACAATTTTATCGTTGCAGTTCTGGAATACCTGAGTTTTGCCGACATCAAAAATCTCTTTTATACAGTTGTTGGTGAGATAACCTCGACGTCACCTAGTACTGGGGAGTTCGGGAGTATTGCCATAACTCGTATAACAGATGCTTTTCGAAGGTTGAGGTACATGATTTCCGGAGTTTTCTTGTTATGTGTTGACGGATGGATACAACTAGATGTAGGGATTGTTAGTTTGGGTGAGATATTTTGCTTCCCCTGTATCCCCAACACCAGATTGCATAACCAGAAAGTTTCGGGAGTTTATAGGTGGGAATTCAAGTAGCTCCTAGAATATCTTTCCAACAGACACATGATACGATATGGGATCTATCATATGTTTGTTCCGGCTTATTCTGCAAGCCAAATCCTTTGTTTTGTTTTATTTGTGGTATTCGAGTTGCTTCGATGTCAAGTGTTGATTCCATACCTTTCAAGCGGTGTTCTCATATTTCTATGGGAGTACTAATCCTTTTGATCATCGAGATTGTCATGTCAATTCTTTCCAACCGGTGTGCTTCTCTTCAAGTGGATCCGATCATTTCAACATTTGTGAGGTCAATTCTAAGTTTTCTCAACGGTATCCGTTTCATCCGTCCCCAAGTTGCCTTTGTTTTCCCGCCCTCCCACCCTTTTCTTCAAGGACTCAGATATCTTAATCAAGTACCCATCTTTTGGATGTGAAGTCTCTTCATTCTTTTCTTTCAATGTTCTTATCCGGTGATTTCCCATGAAGATGCTCAACAGTTTCAAGTTAATCATCCTCCGTTCTCTTTTCTTCTCCGGTGGATCCAATTCAAGCTTGCGGTTTGATCATACTCTTTTCCTTGTTGCAAATGCTTTTTCATACCGGTGCACCTCTTAATCATTCACCTCTCGCTATTCATTTGTTCTGGAGTACTGAAGATATCTTGCAAGATTCGTGTTTTCCATTCTTAATCCGTTCAAGCTATTTGGAGATTATTATCTCATTCAAGTCATTTAATTCAACTGGTGCAATCCCCCCCTTTCAATCAATCATTCAACGATGTATCTTTTGAGTGGGCCCTAACCCACAGGTCTTTTCCCAGGATCCTACCTGACTCTTCTAATTCTCCCGGAGCTATTCTCAAATTCTTTTCAAGTCAGACGTAAGTATGAATTTCATCAGTCAGATGCTTTTCCAAGATCAATTTCAAATTCTTGTTCATTGTTGGCTCAACCTCTTTGTTTTTCATTCTCCCGGAGTATCTCAACAATTCATCGTGGTGTTTCTCGTCGTCATTCTCAGCATGTGAAGACCGAAGAAGAGTTCCTTTTAAATCCTTACCCGTTCTTCCAAAGATTCGTGATTCTAGCTTTATGCCATCCTCATAATTGTTTTTGATTGTGACAATTCTTTTCACCCATCCGGAGCATTTCATGAGTTGTTTCCGTTTCTTTCCTCCGAAGGCCATCATGTCATAATTATTCATTCCAGCTTTCAGTTCTCGTTTTCCAAATCTTACCGGTGCATCATTCAAACACCCTCTAATCAGTTCATGATCTCTTCGTTCTCATGTATCTAAATACCCTCAATTATCTTCATTCGTTTTCCAATTCTTCCCGGTGAATTGTGCCTTTGCTACTTTCATTTTCAATTCTTACGGTGGTTCGTTCAACATTTCACTTCCCTCGTTATCATATCAAATATTCGCTGTTTCCAATCCCACCGGTGGTTCCATCAATACCTTCTCAAGCTTGCGCTATATCTCTTTTAATCCTTTCAACGGGAATAATTAGTATGCCAAATATGTTGCTTGCCATCAATTTAAATTGGTGAAGGATACGCATAACATAATTCTTATTCTTGTTTCATCCAAGTGATTAATTCCTTCTTCTGGAGTTTGTTCACGAGGAATAAATTCTCGATTCTAAGATGTTCATCTTTTCCTTCTGGAGTTCCAAGTTCTCTCGGTTATATCATCGCGAAGCTCCATCTAAATCATTGCAAGGCTTCACCTTGTGTTTTCAACTTCTCTTTCCTTCTATCATCCTTTTATTACCGGAGTTCTTCATGGAGGCTCTACATGGTGGTTCGTCAAGGATTCTTTTCATTCTTCAATTGTTCTTCAAGATTTCTCTCGAAGTTATGATCCGCCAAGCTACACTCTAAAATAAAACATGTGCTCAACACATGTTTTGTTTTGAGGAGCTCAAGTATTCTTCATCTTGCATTCCGAAGTGCAATTCTTTCCACCTTATCATTTGAGGTGGTGTTATGTCATTCTTGATAATTTTGAATTCATGTTTCTTGATTCACATGTTCTCAAGAATGAGGTATTTTAAATCCATCAATCTCTTCTTTGGAGTTATCTTGGTATAGATTTCACCTAAAGCCTTCCCCTAAGGAATGTTGCTATTTGTGGTGCTTATCAATGATCCAAGTTTTCTCCTATCCTCTCGGCGAAAGCAGTTTTCATCTCTTCGTTGATCTCAAGCAAGCAATTGTTTCAGTTAGTGGACGGTTGTCACCTCATCATTTTGAGATGTTTGCCATAAGCCCATAATAAGCTTGTGCTTTTCGTTGTTGATTTTCCAACAACTCAGTTCAATTCTTCTTTGCAAGGATGCTTTCAAGCTCATCTGTGGCAGAAGTTGGCATTTTCTTCTCCATTCTTTTATTCCAGTGATCTATCTTCTATTCTTTCGTCCCGAAGGCATTGTGATGTTGCTCTCTTCACTCATCATCTCGATTTGAGGATCATGTTCTTTTCATGCTTATCCATTTAACCGATGTGTCGTGTTTTCATTCGAGTTCTCTCATCTTATCAAGTTTTGCCTCCTTCCTCAACCGGAGAGTTGTCTGAAATCTTTCTAACCCCTTGTGCCATTCTTTCAATAGTTTCGGAGGTAGTGTGTTGTTGATCTCATCAAGTATCATCCCTTCTTCTCAAGTTCATGTTCTATTCCTTCCATGTTCAACCGGAGTGCTGCCAGAATTCTTCCTCTCTCATCTAGTTTTAACCGGAGTGGTTCCAATATCTATCTTATCACTAAGCCTCTTGGTTCTCATCGTATCCCTTGTTCCTCTTTTCTAACAGTGTGTTTTCAACTTTGTTCATCTTCGTTGTTTTCTTTCTTTCATTTTGCTCAACCTCTCAAGGTTCATGGTTTCACTCGTTTGTCGAAGAAGCAACTTAGTTTACCTCTTATCTTCCTCTTCCTTTTCCCTCCGGTGCCATCCTAGATCTCGGGATGAGATCCTCTCATAGTGGTGGAGTGTTGTAATGCCCCAGATACAACTTTCCATATTTGTAACTCCAACTCTTGCCTTTTCCGGAGATGCGATATGATATTTCCTTCGTGGTTGGGTTTGTGTCGTTTGTTTTGCATTTTGTTCATGTCTTGCATTTCATCTCATGGCATCTTGCGCATTGCATCGGCATCGTTTTCTTAAAACTTGCATCTGCTCGTAGTTGCCGCTTCTTCCGTGTCTCGGCTGACCTTCTCTCAGATCAACTGAACCACTCTCTTCTCTCTCTTTTCCGAGTTCATCAAACCCCTTTGCCTTCGTTGACCGTTCCGAGACCAACCGGGTTTTCGACTCCCTCTTGTCTGACCACCTAACCTCTCTTGCCAGCTCTTAGACCCCCTCACGCGCGTCCGAAAGTTGTCCCGAACCCGACCCGCTCTGTCGTTACCAATGGGTCCGGATCATCCCCCAACATCCCTAAAACATCTGTGTTTGTTTGTTGGACTCCCCTAAGCCATTTATCTTCGACCGTCTGATTTCAATCGGAGGGACTAGGTAGCCCCTAAGCTAACCCTTGCTATAAATAGACCCCTAACCCTAAATTTTAGGAGCAATGTCCCATCCATCCCCACGCTGCCGCCACTCCACCGAATCCCCCCTCGGGATCTCCCCTGCCCGATTCACCCAACCAGCGCTCTCCCTCCTCCTTGTTCCAGATGCCCGAGCCCCAATCCAAAATTCCTCTCATCCTCCATCCTGTAGCCTCCGACCACCTCCCTCGTCGCGCGCGCCCATCCACGAGCAGTCCAAACCGCATCAGCCAGCCGCAGCACCTCCCTGCTCGATCTTGTGCTCGAGGCGCCCGAGTTCCTCGCTGCCCAAGGAAGAAGAACGAGTCCATGAAGAAGATGAAGCCACGAAGACGAACCAAGCATAGACGAACGAATCCTCACAATCACAACATTACCGGAACTAAGAAGCAACACCAAAAATAAATAAACAACATGGTAAACACACGAGCATAATCATGGCATGATGCCCAATCAAGTATGATGCATGTCCGGTTTAAAGAGGCATGGCATGGTAAAGTGCAACAAACAATACTACAAGTTAAGTGGAGCTCAATATGCAACGAGTTGCGTATTGACAAAACACCACATTGACATATTTAGTTTAATCTCGTATAAGCTACCAAACAATATTAAATGTTGTTAAACATGGCAAGAGGTGAAGCATATGAAAACTAACTATTTAGGCAAGTTTAAATGAGGCCGGAACAACAAACAACAATTCCGGAAAATCCTCATGTCCACATTTGGAATTTGGTACTGTTCTGCCCTAAAACATATTTTAAAGTTGTTAAATAGGAAAATAAAGTGGACCATGTTAAACTAGGCATTTTTCCACCCCATTTACATATAAAGTTTATTTAAAACCGAGCTACGGTTATTTAGTTATGAAATAAATCATTTTAACATGGCATTTGGGCAAATTTAAACAAACAACATTTTAAGCATTTTAAACATGGATGAAAGTGGCCAAATATGAAACTAGATGAAATTCTAAGCATTTTACATATATAAATTATTTTAATCCGATGCACGGTTGATGAGTTATTATATGCATGAGGTGCAAGGGCTTTTCTGCAATTCTGAAAATCCTGGGATAAATGCTAAAATCGCAGATCTGAAAAAAAATACTACACTGGGCCAAATCTGGCTGACCCAGTAGGTGAAAAAAACAATAGGGGCGCTGGGGGGCTGCTCACCCATGGGCCAGGCCCAGTCGGTGAAGATGAGTCCGGTTCCTGGGCTGTTAGGCGCGCAGCTGGACCGAGCGAGAAGGGGAGGCGCGGTCAAGCGAGGCAGAAACAGGCGCGGGTCAACGTAGCAGGGGCGGCACGCTTGTGCTCCTGCTCGAAGCAGAGGATGCAGGGGGCGACGGCCACGGCCAGACTTGGCGGCGGGCATGGCGAGGCAAGGCGGCGGAGCTTGGCGCGACGGCAGCGACTGGATCGAGGCGGAGGGAGTCAGCTCCGGAGCGAAGTAGGCGACGCGAATCGATGGAGAGACGCTGTCCATGGCGGGCTTCCTGAGAGACAGAGAGCGTAGCGTGAGGGAGGGAGAGAGAAACGAGAGTGAAGAAGAAGAAAGAGAGAAAGGAAGGAGGCAGAGGAGCTGCGGCATGGTCCAGTCGGGCTCCGGCGGCTGGCCACGGTGGCGTTTGGCGACGGGAGGCTCGGGCTTGGTGCCGCGAGCGGAGAAAAGGAGCGGGCTCGAGCAAATCCGATGGGGACGGGGCACTGGAGAGGGAATGGCGACGGCTTGGCGAGGTGAAGCAGAGGAACCTGGCGGGCGGCGCAGGTGGCCGGGGACGGGTCCCAGCCGACGGGATCCGGCAGGAATGGGCAAAGGCGGCGGAAATGGCCGGCGACGTCGACCTGCAAAGGGAGAGAGAAACCAAGAGAGAGCAGAGAGACGGAGAGGAAGCGACGAAGAGAGATGAGGGCAGGGAAGGCGGCCTGGTTCTGGTCAACGGGGAAGACGGGGTGCAGTCCTGGTGGCTGAGAGCGCCAGCGGCGATGAGCTGCAGAAGGGACGACGAGGTTGTTGCAGGGCCGGAGGAGCTGCGGCGCTGGGGTGCTCGGGCACCATGAGCAGGGGAGCCTTGCTCCGGTCGAGGCAGAGGAGAAGCAAGGAGGTGGCTGCGGGATTGGATGGATCGAGGGGAGGAGGGAGATGGCTGTGGTTGGTCAGGCACAGAAACATAGGGGGTGGGTGGCGATGGATCTGGGTGATGGGATGGAGAACAGTGGCGGCGGCTGGGGAGGATCCGTAGGAAATAGGGTTAGGTCCAAAATGGACTAGGGGTAGACTATATATATGAAAAGGAGGGAAGTTTAGATCTTCCGATCGAAATCCGATGGATGAGAATAAATATGCTAGGGAGTCCAAATAAGAAAACGGAGATGTTTTATAGACGTTAGGGGATGATCCGGATCCATCGGTAACAACAGCCCGGGTTGGGTTCGGGGAAGTTTT
Source organism: Triticum aestivum (assembly GCF_018294505.1). Lineage (NCBI taxonomy): Eukaryota > Viridiplantae > Streptophyta > Magnoliopsida > Poales > Poaceae > Triticum > Triticum aestivum. The sequence goes on along the minus strand of NC_057807.1, from coordinate 98,066,629 downwards.
CAGACGCACGGAAGAGGGGGTCGGTGGTTGTGCAGAGGGGGATAATACCAATGTGTGCAAGGTGTGGTTTGTCTTGGAATGGACAACTATAACAACAGAGAGACACGGCAACTACGGATGGATGCAAGCTTTATGAAAACATGCAGATGTAATGCGCATGATGCTATGAGATGAAATGCAAGACATGAACAAAAAGCAAAACAAAGAGAAAACCCAACCACAGAGAAAATAACATAACACATAGCCGGAAATGGCAAGAGATGGAGTTACAATTATGGAAAGTTGCATCCGGGGCGTTACAACACTCCACCACCCGAGAGGATCTCGTCCCGAGATCTTGGATGACACCGGAGAGAAAAGGAAGAGGAAGAGAAGAGATAAAACTAAGTTGCTTCTTCGACAAACGAGTGAAACCACGAACCTTGAGAGGTTGAACAAATTGAAAGAAACAAAACAACAAAGATGACCACCATTACAAACAGTCCGTTGGACAAGAGGAACAAGGAACATTACAAGAACTTGAAGGTTGCAAAGACATGAATCAAGAGTTTAATGGACAAGATAGAATTCGAAACCACTCCGGTTAAAACAAGATGAGAGAGGAATAATTCAGGCAGCACTCTGGTTGAACATGGTAGGAATAGAACATGAACTTGAGAAGATGGGATGATACTTGATGAAATCAACAACACAGTGCCTCCGGAAGGAATTAAAGAATGGAATGGAATAAACGGAGGGAAACAAGATCTTCAAAGAGCACACTTACAAGAAATGCTAGAACGGAGTTGTTTGATTATCAACAACGAAAGGAGCAAGCTTGTTGTGGGCTTGTGGAACACATCTCAAAATTATGAGGTGACAACCGGCCACTAATGGAAACCATTGCTTTGAGTGAGATCACCAAAAATATGAAAAAAACTTCTTCACCCAGAAGGATATGGAGAAAGCTTGGATCATTGATAAGCACCACAATAGCAACATTCCTTAGGGAAGGCTTTAGGGGAAATCTATACCAAGATAACTCCAATGAAGAGATTGATGGATTTAAAATACCTCATTCTTGACAACATGTGACTCATGAAACATGAAGGAACTTGTCAAGAATGATATAACACCACATCAAAAGATAAGGTAGAAAGAATTGCACTTTGGAATGCGAGATGAAGAATACTTGAAGTTCTCAAAAAAACATGTGTTGGGCACCATGTTTATTTTTGAGTATAGCTTGGCGGATCATAACTTCGAGAGAAATCTTGAAGAACAATTGAAGAATGAAGAGAATCCTTGATGAACCACCATGTAGAGCCTCCATGAAGAACTCTGGTAATAAAAGGATGAAAAGAATAGGATTCAAGCCTTGAAATGATTTAGATAGATCTTCACGACGAGATAAAGCGGAAAACTTGAAACTCCGGAGAAGCAAAGATGAAGCATCTCGAATCGAGAAATGTGACATGATGAATAACTCTGGAAAGAAGAAACCAGATCACTTGGATGAAACAAAAACAAGAATTACGTTATGCGTATCCTTCACCAATTTAAATTGATGACAAGCAACAGATTTGGTATACTACTTATTCTCATAGAAAGGATTAAGAGAGATATAGCGTAAACTAGAGAAGGTATTGATGGAACCACCAGTGGGATTGAAACAACGAAAGAACGAATGAATTGATACGATAATGAAGGAAGAGAAATCTTGAACGAACCATCGTAAAAATTGAAAATGAGATTAGCAAAGGCACAATTCACCGGGAAGGATTCGAAAATGAATGAAGACACTTGAGGGGATTTAGATACATGAGGACGAAGAGACCATGAACTGATTAGAGGTTATTTGAACGATGCACCGGTAAGATTTGGAGAATGATAGCTACACGCTGAGAATGAAAAATTATGACGTGATGGCCTTCGGAGGAAAGAAATGGAAACAACTCATGAAATGCTCCGGATGGTAAGAAAAGAATTCTCACAATCAAAAACAATTATGAGAGGATGGCATCAAGCTAGAATCACGAATCTTTGAGAGAACGGATAAGATTTAAGAGAAATCCTTCTTCGGTCTTCAAATGTTGAGAATGATGATGAGAACCACCATGAATTGTTGAGATACTTCAGGAGAATTAAAAGAGGAAAGGTTGAGCCAAAGATGAAAAGAATTTGAAAACGACCTTGGAGAAGGCATGTGACTGATGAAAATTTATGCTTACATCAAACTTTGAAAAGAATTTTAGAAGCTTTGGGAAAATTAGAAGAGTCAGGTAAGATCCTGGGAAAAGACCTGTGGGTTAGGGCCCACTCAAAAGAAAACACCGTTGGAAGTGATTTTAAAGAGAGATTGCACCGGTTGAATAAAATGGCTTGAAATGAGATAACAACCTCGAAATATCTCGAACGGATTGAGAATGGAAACACAAGACTTCTGAGATATCTTCAACACTCTGGAACAAATGAATAGCAAGAGGTGAGTGATTGAGAGGTGCACCGGCATGAGAAAGCATTTGACATGAGGAAAGGAATATGATCAACACTGAAAGCTTGAATTAATCCACTGGAGAAGAAAAAGAGACGACGAATAATGAACTTGAAGCTCCATTAGTATCTTCCTGAGAATCACCGGATAAGAACATTGATTGAAAAGAGTGAAGAGACTTCACATGAATAAATGGATACTTGATTAAAATATATGAGTCCTTGCAGAAAAGGGTGGGAGGGCGGGAAAACAAAGACGACTTGGGACGGATGAAACAAACACCATTGAGAAAACTTAGAATTGACCTCACAAATGTTGAAAATGATCGGATCCACTTGAAGAGAAGCACACCGGTTGGAAAAGGGTTGACATGACAACCTCAGTGATCAAGAAGGATTAGTACTCCCATAAAAATATGGGAACACCGTTTAGGAAAGGTATGGATTCAACATTTGACTTCGAAGCAACTCGAATACCACAAATAAAACAAAACAAAGGATTTGGCTTGCAAAATAAGCCGGAACAAATACATATGATAGAGATTTACCCAATCCCATGTCATGCATCTGTCGGAAAGATATTCTAGGAGCTACTGGAATTCCCACCTATAAACTCCCGAAACTTTCTGGTTATGCAATCTGGTGTTGGGGATATAGGGGAAGCAATATATCTCACTCAAACTAACAATCCCTACATCCAGCTGTATCCATCCGTCAACACATAACCAAGATAACTCCGGAAATCATGTACCTCAACATTCGAAAAGCATCCGTTATACGAGCTATGGCAATACTCCCAAACTCCCACCCAGTACTGGGTGGCGTCAAGGTTATCTCACCAACAACTACATAAAAGAGATTTTTGATGTCGGCAAAACTCAGGTATTCCAGAACTACAACAATAAAATTGTGACGACAACACCTCGGAGCTCAACTCCCCGGGTCACTGCCACATAAAAGACAGGAGGCACCAAGAACAATGTTCTCGTCACAAAACCATCGGAAGGATTCCAAGATACCCGCGTGATCCTAAAAAAATTTGTGAAAAATTGAGGAGAGGAAAGACAAAACATCTACATCAGGAGACCTCACCAGAGCGACGAAGGGGGCTGAGGAGTAAAAAGAATCCTACTCTCTGATATATATAATCCTAAGACTCAAAATAGTTTTCTTCTAGACTCAACAATGGCCAACAATCAAGGGGGCTCCTGTGGTCGGTCAAGGCTCTGATACCAACTTGTCACACCCCAATATGCGATACTATCCTAAAGAGACTCGAAGGTCCCACCAAGGATAGAACCGCATATTGAAATGCTTTTGCAAGGTGGATATCATTACATCAACATTACATAATATATGGGGATACATACAAGAGGCATACAATGCCACACGAATACAACATCACAGTACATAAGAGCATCATCCGACTACAGATGAAACACAAACAGAAACTCAAACGACATCCACCCTGCTAGCCCAGGCTGCCGACCTGGAAGCTATCCCCTGATCGAAGAAGAAGCAGAAGAAGAAGAACTCCAAAACAAGCATCTTCACTCTCGCGTCATGATCATCGCATAACCTGTACCTGGAACTGTTGTTGTAGTAATCTGTGAGCCACGAGGACTCAGCAATCCCATTACCATGGGTATCAAGACTAGCAAAGCTTAAAGGGAAAGGAAGGGGTAAAGTGGTGAGGTTGCAGCAGCGACTAAGCATATATGGTGGCTAACATACGCAAATAAGAGCGAGAAGAGAGCAAAAGGATCGGTCGTGAAGCTAGCAATGATCAAGAAGTGATCCTGAACTCCTACTTACGTCAAACATCTCCCAAAACCATGTTCACTTCCCGGACTCAGCCGAGAAGAGACCATCACGGCTACACACATGATGGATGCGTTTTAATTCGGATCTGGTGTCAAGTTATCTACAACCGGACATTAACAAATTCCCATCTGCCCATAACCGCGGGCACGGCTTTCGAAAGATAATACCCTGCAGGGGTGTCCCAACTTAGCCCATGATAAGCTCTCGCGATCAACGAAGGATATACCTTCTCCCAGGAAGACCCGATCAGACTCGGAATCCCGGTTTACAAGACATTTCGACAATGATAAAATAGGACCAGCAAGACCGCCTGCTGTGCCGAAAAATCCCGATAGGAGATGCACATATCTCGTTCTCAGGGCACACCGGATGAGCAAGACGTCGGGTTCGCATAGACCCTGATTGCCCAGGGGGCGCCGGACATCGCTCGGTTTGGACCAACACTTAGACAAGCATTGGCCCGGGGGGGCTAAAATAAAGATGACCCTCGGGTTGGCCGACCCAAGGGAAAGGTATAGGTGGTGGTGAGGCAAATGGTAAAACCAAGGTTGGGCCTTGCTGGAGGAGTTTTATTCAAAGCGAACTGTCAAGGGGGTCCCATAAATCACCCAACCGCGTAAGGAACGCAAAATCCGGGAACATAACACCGATATGACGGAAACTAGGGCGGCAAGAGTGGAACAAAACACCAGGCATAAGGCCGAGCCTTCCACCCTTTACCAAGTATATAGATGCATTAATTAAATAAGAGATATTGTGATATCCCAACATAATCCTGTCCACCATGGAGCAATCTTTAGCTTCACCTGCAACTAACAATGCTATAAGAGGGGCTGAGCAAAAGCGGTAACATAGCCAAACAATGGTTTGCTAGGAAGGGTGTCAAAGGTTAGAGGTTCATGGCAATTTGGGAGGCATGATGAGCAAAAGATAGGTAGCGCAGCAAAGTGATAGAACGAAGCAACTAGCATAGCAATGATAGTAGTGAGATCCAGGGTAGCGGCCATCTTGCCTGAAATCCCGCAAGGAAGAAGAACGAGTCCATGAAGAAGATGAAGCCACGAAGACGAACCAAGCATAGACGAACGAATCCTCACAATCACAACATTACCGGAACTAAGAAGCAACACCAGAAATAAAAAAACAACATGGTAAACACACGAGCATAATCATGGCATGATGCACAATCAAGTATGATGCATGTCCGGTTTAAAGAGGCATGGCATGGTAAAGTGCAACAAACAATACTACAAGTTAAGTGGAGCTCAATATGCAACGAGTTGCATATTGACAAAACACCACATTGACATATTTAGTTTAATCTCGTATAAGCTACCAAACAATATTAAATGTTGTTAAACATGGCAAGAGGTGAAGCATATGAAAACTAACTATTTAGGCAAGTTTAAATGAGGCCGGAACAACAAACAACAATTCCGGAAAATCCTCATGTCCACATTTCGAATTTGGTACTGTTCTGCCCTAAAACATATTTTAAAGTTGTTAAACAGGAAAATAAAGTGGACCATGTTAAACTAGGCATTTTTCCACCCCATTTACATATAAAGTTTATTTAAAACCGAGCTACGGTTATTTAGTTATGAAATAAATCATTTTAACATGGCATTTGGGCAAATTTAAACAAACATCATTTTAAGCATTTTAAACATGGATGAAAGTGGCCAGATATGAAACTAGATAAAATTCTAAGCATTTTACATATATAAATTATTTTAATCCGATGCACGGTTGATGAGTTATTATAGGCATGAGGTGCAAGGGCTTTTCTGCAATTCTGAATATCCTGGGATAAATGCTAAAATCGTAGATCTGAAAAAAAATACTACACTGGGCCTAATCTGGCTGACCCGTTAGGTGAAAAAAAAACAATAGGGGCGCTGGGGGGCTGCTCACCCATGGGCCAGGCCCAGTCGGTGAAGATGAGGCTGGTTCCTGGGCTGCTAGGCGCGCAGCTGGACCGAGCGAGAAGGGGAGGCGCGGTCAAGCGAGGCAGAAACAGGCGCGGGTCAACGCAGCAGGGGCGGCGCGCTCGTCCTCCTGCTCGAAGCAGAGGATGCAGGGGGCGACGGCCACGGCCGGACTTGGCGGCGGGGACGGCGAGGCAAGGCGGCGGAGCTTGGCGCGACGGCAGCAACCGGATCGAGGCGGAGGGAGTCAGCTCTGTAGCGAAGTAGGCGACGCGAACCGCTGGAGAGACGCTGTCCTTGGCGGGCTTCCTGAGAGACAGAGAGCATAGCATGAGGGAGGGAGAGAGAAACGATAGTGAAGAACAATAAAGAGAGAAAGGAAGGAGGCAGAGGAGCTGCGGCATGGTCCAGTCGGGCTCCGGCGGCTGGCCACGGTGGCGTTTGGCGACGGGAGGCTCGGGCTTGGTGCCGCGAGAGGAGAAAAGGAGCGGGCTCGAGCAAATCCGATGGGGAAGGGGCACCGGAGAGGGAGTGGCGACGGCTTGGCGAGGTGAAGCAGAGGAACCTGGCGGGCGGCGCAGGTGGCCGGGGACGGGGACCAGCCGGCGGGATCCGGCAGGAATGGGCAAAGGCGGCGGAGATGGCCGACGATGTCGACCTGCAAAGGGAGAGAGAAACCATGGGAGAGCAGAGAGACGGAGAGGAAGCGACGAAGAGAGAGGAGGGCAGGGAAGGCGGCCTGGTTCTGGTCAACGGGGAAGACGGGGTGCAGTCCAGGTGGCTGAGAGCGCCGACGGCGACGAGCTGGAGAAGGGCCGACGAGGTTGTTGCAGGGCCGGAGGAGCTGCGGCGCTGGGGTGCTCGGGCACCATGAGCAGGGGAGCCTTGCTCCGGTCAAGGCAGAGGAGAAGCGAGGAGGTGGCTGCGGGATTGGATGGATCGAGAGGAGGAGGGAGATGGCTGTGGTTGGTCAGGCACAGAAACAGAGGGGGTGGGTGGTGACGGATCTGGGTGATGGGATGGAGAACAGTGGCAGCGGCTGGGGAGGATCCGTAGGAAATAGGGTTAGGTCCAAAATTGACTAGGGGTAGACTATATATATGAAAAGGAGGGAAGTTTAGATCTTCCGATCGAAATCCGATGGACGAGAATAAATATGCTAAGGAGTCCAAATAAGAAAACGGAGGTGTTTTATAGACGTTAGGGGATGATCCAGATCCATCGGTAACGACAGCCCGGGTTGGGTTCGGGGAAGTTTTCGGACGCACGGAAGATGGGGTCGGTGGTTGTGCAGAGGGGGATAATACCAATGTGTGCAAGGTGTGGTTTGTCTTGGAATGGACAACGATAACAACAGAGAGACACGACAACTACGGATGGATGCAAGCTTTGTGAAAACATGGAGATGCAATGCGCATGATGCTATGAGATGAAATGCAAGACATGAACAAAAAGCAAAACAAAGACAAAACCCAACCACAGAGAAAATAACATAACACATAGCCGGAAATGGCTAGAGTTGGAGTTACGATTATGGAAAGTTGCATCCGGGGCGTTACATCGCCGCAGTCCCCGGGCCAGGTTCCGAAGTCCCCGGGCCGGCTTCGACTACGGCGTGCTTGGAGCTGTCTGTAAGAATTTTTGTGCCGTCTGCTGGGGCTCTTGAGTCGGATCTGACTTCCTCGGGGGGAGCCGACACAAAGATGGAGTCTGATTCCGGTGAAGGCTTGATAGACGGCTTGAGGAGGTGCCGAAGGGCGACGCCAGATGGTATTGCTTGGCGGGTGGAGCCGATTCGTGCCAAGGTGTCTGCTTGGTCGTTGTCATTCCTTGGCACGTGGAGGAACTCGCACCCCTCGAAGTATCCACTGAGTTGCTGTACAAGGAAGCGGTAGCTCGCCATGTTTGCGTCCTTGGCGTCCCAATCGCCAGATGACTGCTGGACCACTAAGTCGGAGTCGCCATAACATAGGATCCGGCGAATGCCAAGTTCTTTGGCAAGCCAGAGCCCGTGAATGAGCGCCTCGTACTCAGCAATGTTATTGGAGGCGGTGAAATGGATCTGCAGCGCATATCTGAGCTTGTCGCCTTTGGGGGAAGTGAGGAAGACGCCGGCTCCCAAGCCGGTGCGCATCTTGGAGCCGTCGAAATGCATCCGCCAATGGGTGGAGTCGGGCGCTGGCGGCAGGTACTGGGTCTCGGCCCAGTCGACGAGAAAATCGGCCAGTGCTTGCGACTTGATGGCGGTGTGGGGCTGGTAGTAGATGGTGTAGGGAGCCAGCTCGATGGCCCATTTGGCCACTCGGCCAGAAGCATCTCGGCTTCCGATGATCTCGGCTAGTGGGGCTGTGCAAACCACAGTGATTGGATGCTCCTGGAAGTAAGGCTTCAATTTCTTGGCGGCAAAGTGCACGCCGTAGCACATCTTCTGGTAGTGGGGGTAGTTGTGCTTGGAGGCCGACAGTACTTCGCTCAGTTAATATACCGGTCTCTAGACAGGTAGCGCCTTGCCTTCCTCCTTGCGCTCAACTACAATAACTGTGCTGACTACCTGGCTGGTGGCGGCAATGTATAGGAGCATGGGCTCTTTAGGAGTCGGAGCCGTCAGCACAGGGGGAGTAGTCAGCATTTTCTTCAACTAGAGAAAAGCTTCGTCCGCCTTGGGGTTCCACTCAAAAAAGGTCATCTTCTTCATGAGCTGGTATAAAGGGAGAGCCTTCTCGCCCAACCGACTGATGAAACGGCTGATGGACGCCAAGCAGCCGGTGAACTTTTGCACATCTAGCAGTCGGCTGGGTACCTCCATCCTCTCGCTGGCCTTGATCTTTACAGGGTTGCACTCTATGCCTCATTCAGAGACCAGGAAGCCAAGGAGTTGGCCGGCTGGTACTCTGAAGACGCATTTCTCAGGGTTGAGCTTGATCTGGAATCGGCGCAGGTTCTCGAAGGTTTCCTTGAGGTCCTCCAGCAATGTTCCACACTTTTCCGTCTTCACCATCACATCGTCCATGTAGACGTGGGCGTTCCTGCCGAGTTGCTTGAGGAGGCACTTCTACATGCAACGCTGAAAGGTGGCGCCGGCATTCCTCAAGCCGAATGTCATGGTCAGGTAGCAGAAGGCTCCAAACAACATGATGAAGGCGGTCTTCAGTCTGTCAGCCGGGTTCAGCTTGATCTGGTGATATCCAGAATATGCATCTAAGAAGCTCAACAGCTCGCATCCGGCTGTGGAGTCTATCACCTGATCGATTCTCGGCAGAGCGAATGGGTCCTTGGGGCAGGCTTTATTGAGGCTTGTGTAGTCAATACACATCCGCCACTGCTTGTTCTTCTTCAGCACCAGGACCGGGTTTGCTAACCACTCTGGGAAAAATACTTCCATAATGAAGCCGGATGCCAGGAGCCGGGCTATCTCTTCTCCAAGAACTCTTCTCTTCTCTTCTGACAGGCGGCACAAGGGCTGCCTGACGGGCTTCACATCAGACTGGACATATAACTTGTGCTCGGCGAATTCCGGTGGTACACCTGGCATGTCTTTAGGGGACCATGCAAAGATGTCTCGATTCTCACGGAGGAAATCGACGAGCTCGCCTTCCTATTTGCTGTCAAGGTTTGCACCTATGACAGCGTACCTCTCTGGGTGCTCCGGGTCCAAGGGTATCTTCTTTGTTTCTTTGGCCGGCTTGAATGAACCTTCAGCTTCCGACTCCTTGGGGTCGGGCGACATCTCGGGCTGCTTGCCGGCCATCGCTACAACCCGATCAAGAAGCCGCTTCTCAGCTACGATCACCAAGGACTCGACCAGCCCACTGCTTTCAGCCGCGTAAGCGGACGACTTTCTGTAGTCACCGGCTACGGTTAGAATCCCCTTGGAACTCGACATCTTCATCTTGAGGTAGGCGTAGTGGGGGACCGCCATGTACTTGGCCAAAGCTGGTCGGCCAAGCAACGCATGGTACGGGCTTTCGAGGTCCACCACTTCAAACCAAATTGGCTCTCGGCGGAAATGATCTTTGTCCCCAAAGAGGACGTCTATCAGGATCTTGCCGATTGGCGAGCAGGAAAGGCCAGGAACAATGCCGTGGAACACAGTCCGGCTGCTCTAAAGCCAGCTGATGTGGCTTGGAGCAGAACATCTGGCACCCTTTGCACTTTTGGACTAATTCTTTGGCCTCTTCTAGGGCAGTTGGCCAGAAGAAACCGTGTCGAAAGGCTTTGGCGACGAGTGCTCTTGAAGCCGCATGGTGGCCGCACTCGCCTTCATGGATGTCTCTGAGAATTTCTTGGCCTTTCTCTGGCTCGACGCAGCGCTGGTAGACACCAGTGATGCTGCGCATGACCAACTCTCTGTTGACTATGGTGTAGGCTGCCGCTCGGCGTTGTACTTGTCGAGCCAAGATTTCACCGATCGGCAGCTCTTTGCTTACTGGGAACTTGAGGATGGGCTAGGCCCATGAGGGTGCTGCTATTTCTTCAGCTGCCAGTACTGCTACTTGGACGAGGGCGGCTCGGCTGGGAGGCGACGGGTTGGGGTCCGCGGCCGCTTGCTGGATTGACAAAGTCCCTGGGCCGACTGGTGCAGTCCCCGGGCCGAGCTCTGGAGTCTTCGGACTAGTCGCTTGTCACGCCCCAATATGCGATACTATCCTAAAGAGACTCGAAGGTCCCACCAAGGATAGAACCGCATATTGAAACGCTTTTGCAAGGTGGATATCATTACATCAACAATACATAATAGATGGGGATACATACAAGAGGCATACAATGCCACACGAATACAACATCACAATACATAAGAGCATCATCCGACTACAGATGAAAGACAAACAGAAACTCAAACGACATCCACCCTGCTAGCCCAGGCTGCCGACCTGGAACCTATCCCCTGATCGAAGAAGAAGCAGAAGAAGAAGAACTCCAAAACAAGCATCATCACTCTCGTGTCATGATGATCGCATAACCTGTACCTGCAACTGTTGTTGTAGTAATCTGTGAGCCACGAGGACTCAGCAATCCCATTACCATGGGTATCAAGACTAGCAAAGCTTAAAGGGAAAGGAAGGGGTAAAGTGGTGAGGTTGCAGCAGCGACTAAGCATATATGGTAGCTAACATACGCAGATAAGAGCGAGAAGAGAGCAAAAGGATCGGTCGTGAAGCTAGCAATGATCAAGAAGTGATCCTGAACTCCTACTTATGTCAAACATAACCCAAAACCATGTTCACTTCCCGGACTCCGCCGAGAAGAGACCATCACGGCTACACACATGATGGATGCGTTTTAATTCGGATCTGGTGTCAAGTTATCTACAACCGGACATTAACAAATTCCCATCTGCCCATAACCGCGGGCACGGCTTTCGAAAGATAATACCCTGCAGGGGTGTCCCAACTTAGCACATGATAAGCTCTCACGATCAATGAAGGATATACCTTCTCCCAGGAAGACCCGATCAGACTCGGAATCCCGGTTTACAAGACATTTCGACAATGGTAAAACAAGACCAGCAAGACCGCCTGTTGTACCGACAAATCCCGATAGGAGCTGCTCATATCTCGTTCTCAGGGCACACCGGATGAGCAAGACGTTGGGTTGGCATAGACCCTGATTGCCCAGTTTGCGCCGGACATCGCTCGATTTGGACCAACACTTAGACAAGCATTGGCCCGGGGGGGGGGGGGCTAAAATAAAGATGACCCTCGGGTTGGCCGACCCAAGGGAAAGGTATAGGTGTTGGTGAGGCAAATGGTAAAACCAAGGTTGGGCCTTGCTGGAGGAGTTTTATTCAAAGCGAACTATCAAGGGGGTCCCATAAATCACCCAACCGCGTAAGGAACGCAAAATCCGGGAACATAACACCGGTATGACGGAAACTAGGGCGGCAAGAGTGGAACAAAACACCAGGCATAAGGCCGAGCCTTCCACCCTTTACCAACTATATAGATGCATTAATTAAATAAGAGATATTGTGATATCCCAACATAATCCTGTACACCATGGAGCAATCTTTAGCTTCACCTGCAACTAACAATGCTATAAGAGGGGCTGAGCAAAAGCGGTAACATAGCCAAACAATGGTTTGCTAGGAAGGGTGTCAAAGGTTAGAGGTTCATGGCAATTTGGGAGGCTTGATGAGCAAAAGATAGGTAGCGCAGAAAAGCGATAGAACGAAGCAACTAGCATAGGAATGATAGTAGTGAGATCCAGGGTAGCGGCCATCTTGCTTGAAATCCCGCAAGGAAGAAGAACGAGTCCATGAAGAAGATGAAGCCACGAAGACGAACCAAGCGTAGACGAACGAATCCTCACAATCACAACATTACCGGAACTAAGAAGCAACACTGGAAATAAACAAACAACATGGTAAACACACGAGCATAATCATGGCATGATGCACAATCAAGTATGATGCATGTCCGGTTTAAAGAGGCATGGCATGGTAAAGTGCAACAAACAATACTACAAGTTAAGTGGAGCTCAATATGCAACGAGTTGCATATTGACAAAACACCACATTGACATATTTAGCTTAATCTCGTATAAGCTACCAAACAATATTAAATGTTGTTAAACATGGCAAGAGGTGAAGCATATGAAAACTAACTATTTAGTCAAGTTTAAATGAGGCCGGAACGACAAACAACAATTCCGGAAAATCCTCATGTCCACATTTCGAATTTGGTACTGTTCTGCCCTAAAACATATTTTAAAGTTGTTAAACAGGAAAATAAAGTGGACCATGTTAAACTAGGCATTTTTCCACCCCATTTACATATAAAGTTTATTTAAAACCGAGCTACGGTTATTTAGTTATGAAATAAATCATTTTAACATGGCATTTGGGCAAATTTAAACAAACAACATTTAAGCATTTTAAACATGGATGAAAGTGGCCAAATATGAAACTAGATGAAATTCTAAGCATTTTACATATATAAATTATTTTAATCCGATGCACGGTTGATGAGTTATTAGATGCATGAGGTGCAAGGGCTTTTCTGCAATTCTGAAAATCCTGGGATAAATGCTAAAATCGCAGATCTGAAAAAAAATATTACACTGGGCCGAATCTGGCTGACTTGGTAGGTGAAAAAACAATAGGGGCGCTGGGGGGCTGCTCACCCATGGGCCAAGCCCAGTCGGTGAAGATGAGGCCGGTTCCTGGGCTGCTAGGCGCGCAGCTGGACCGAGCGAGAAGGGGAGGCACGGTCAAGCGAGGCAGAAACAGGCGCGGGTCAACGCAGCAGGGGCGGCGCGCTCGTCCTCTTGCTCGAAGCAGAGGATGCAGGGGGCGACGGCCACGGCCGGACTTGGCGGCGGGGACGGCGAGGCAAGGCGGCGGAGCTTGGCGTGATGGGAGCGACCGGATCGAGGCGGAGGGAGTCAGCTCCGGAGCGAAGTAGGCGACGCGAACCGCTGGAGAGACGCTGTCCATGGCGGGCTTCCTGAGAGACAGAGAGCGTAGCGTGAGGGAGGGAGAGAGAAACGACAGTGAAGAAGAAGAAAGAGAGAAAGGAAGGAGGCAGAGGAGCTGCGACATGGTCCAGTCGGGCTCCGGCGGCTGGCCACGGTGGCGTTTGGCGACGGGAGGCTCGGGCTTGGTGCCGCGAGCGGTGAAAAGGAGCGGGCTCGAGCAAATCCGATGGGGACGGGGCACCGGAGAGGGAATGGCGACGGCTTGGCGAGGTGAAGCAGAGGAACCTGGCGGGCGGCACAGGTGGTCGGGGACGGGGCCCAGCTGGCGGGATCCGACAGGAATGGGCAAAGGTGGTGGAGATGGCCGGTGACGTCGACCTGCGAAGGGAGAGAGAAACCATGAGAGAGCAGAGAGACGGAGAGGGAGCGACGAAGAGAGAGGAGGCCAGGGAAGGCGGCCTGGTTCTGGTCAACGGGGAAGACGGGGTGAAGTCTAGGTGGCTGAGAGCGCCGGCGGCGACGAGCTGCAGAAGGGACGACGAGGTTGTTGCAGGGCCGGAGGAGCTGCGGTGCTGGGATAATCGGGCACCATGAGCAGGGGAGCCTTGCTCCGATCGAGGCAGAGGAGAAGCGAGGAGGTGGCTGCGGGATTGGATGGATCGAGGGGAGGAGGGAGATGGCTGTGGTTGGTCAGGCACGGAAACAGAGGGGGTGGGTGGGACGGATCTGGGTGATGGGATGGAGAACAGTGGCGGCGGCTGGGGAGGATCCCTAGGAAATAGGGTTAGGTCCAAAATGGACTAGGGGTAGACTATATATATGAAAAGGAGGGAAGTTTAGATCTTCCGATCGAAATCCGATGGACGAGAATAAATATGCTAGGGAGTCCAAATAAGAAAACGGAGATGTTTTATAGACGTTAGGGGATGATCCGGATCCATCGGTAACGACAGCCCGGGTTGGGTTCGGGGAAGTTTTCAGACGCACGGAAGAGGGGGTCGGTGGTTGTGCAGAGGGGGATAATACCAATGTGTGCAAGGTGTAGTTGGTCTTGGAATGGACAACAATAACAACGGAGAGACACGGCAACTACGGACGGATGCAAGCTTTATGAAAACATGCAGATGCAATGCGCATGATGCTATGAGATGAAATGCAAGACATGAACAAAAAGAAAAACAAAGACAAAACCCAACCACAGAGAAAATAACATAACACATAGCCGGAAATGGCAAGAGTTGGAGTTACGATTATGGAAAGTTGCATCCGGGGCGTTACATCGCCGCAGTCCCCGGGCCGGGTTCTGAAGTCCCCGGGCCGGCTTCGACTACGGCGTGCTTGGAGCTGTCTGTAAGAATTTTCGTGCCGTCTGCTGGGGCTCTTGAGTCGGATCCGACTTCCTCGGGGGGAGCCGACACAAAGATGGAGTCTGATTCCGGTGAAGTCTTGATAGACGGCTTGAGGAGGTGCCGAAGGGCGACGCTAGATGGTATTGCTTGGCGGGTGGAGCCGATTCGTGCCAAGGCATCTACTTGGTCATTGTCATTCCTTGGCACGTGGAGGAACTCGCACCCCTCGAAGTATCTGCTGAGTTGCTGTACAAGGAAGCGGTAGCTCGCCATGTTTGCATCCTTGGCGTCCCAATCTCCAGATGACTGCTGGACCACTAAGTCGGAGTCGTCATAACATAGGATCCGGCGAATGCCAAGTTCTTTGGCAAGCCAGAGCTCGTGAATGAGCGCCTCGTACTCAGCGACGTTATTGGAGGCGGCGAAATGGATCTACAACGCATATCTGAGCTTGTCGCCTTTGGGGGAAGTGAGGAAGACGCCGGCTCCCAAGCCGGTGCGCATCTTGGAGCCGTCGAAATGCATCCGCCAATGGGTGGAGTCGGGCGCTGGCGGCAGGTACTGGGTCTCGGCCTAGTCGATGAGAAAATCGGCCAGTGCTTGCGACTTGATGGAGGTGTGGGGCTGGTAGTAGATGGTGTAGGGAGCCAGCTCGATGGACCATTTGGCCTCTCGGCCAGAAGCATCTCGGCTTCCGATGATCTCGGCTAGTGGGGATGTGCAAACCATAGTGATTGGATGCTCCTGGAAGTAAGGCTTCAATTTCTTGGCGGCAAAGTGCACGCCGTAGCACATCTTCTGGTAGTGGGGGTAGTTCTGCTTGGAGGCCGACAGTACTTCGCTCAGTTAATATACCGGTCTTTGGACATGTAGCGCCTTGCCTTCCTCCTTGCGCTCAACTACAATAACTGTGCTGACTACCCAGCTGGTGGTGGCAATGTATAGGAGCATGGGCTCTTTAGGAGTCGGAGCCGCCAGCACAGGGGGAGTAGTCAGCATTTTCTTCAACTGGAGAAAAGCTTTGTCCGCCTTGGGGTTCCACTCAAAAAAGGTCGTCTTCTTCATGAGCTGGTATAAAGGGAGAGCCTTCTCGCCCAACCGACTGATGAAACGGCTGATGGACGCCAAGCAGCCGGTGAACTTTTTCACATCTAGCAGTCGGCTGGGTACCTCCATCCTCTCGATGGCCTTGATCTTTACAGGGTTGCACTCTATGCCGCGTTCAGAGACCAGGAAGCCAAGGAGTTGGTCGGCTCGTACTCCGAAGACGCATTTCTCAGGGTTGAGCTTGATCTGGAATCAGCGCAGGTTCTCGAAGGTTTCCTTGAGGTCCTCCAGCAATGTTCCACGCTTTTCCGTCTTGACCACCACGTCGTCCATGTAGACGTGGGTGTTCCTGCCGAGTTGCTTGAGGAGGCACTTCTGCATGCAACGCTGAAAGGTGGCGCTGGCATTCCTCAAGCGGAACGTCATGGTCAGGTAGCAGAAGGCACCAAACAGCATGGTGAAGGCGGTCTTCAGTCTATCAGCCGAGTTCAGCTTGATCTGGTGATATCTAGAATATGCATCTAAGAAGCTCAACAGCTCGCATCCGGCTGTGGAGTCTATCACCTGATCGATTCTCGGCATAGCGAATGGGTCCTTGGGGAATGGTTTATTGAGGCTTGTGTAGTCGATACACATCCGCCACTGCTTGTTCTTCTTCAGCACCAGGACCGGGTTTGCTAACCACTCTGGGAAAAATACTTCCATAATGAAGCCGGCTGCCAGGAGCCGGGCTATCTCTTCTCCAACAACTCTTCTCTTCTCTTCTGACAGGCGGCGCAAGGGCTGCCTAACGGGCTTCACATCAGACCGGACATGTAACTTGTGCTCGGCGAATTCCGTCGGTACACCTGGCATGTCTTTAGGGGACCATGCGAAGATGTCTCGATTCTCACGGAGGAAATCGATGAGCTCGCCTTCCTATTTGCTGTCAAGGTTTGCACCTATGACAGCGTACCTCTCTAGGTGCTCCGGGTCCAAGGGTATCTTCTTTGTTTCTTTGGCCGGCTTGAATGAACCTTCAGCTTCCGACTCCTTGGGGTCGGGCGACATCTCGGGCTGCTTGCCGGCCATCGCCACAAGCCGATCAAGAAGCCGCTTCTCAGCTGCGATCACCAAGGACTCGGCCAGCCGACTGCTTTCGGCCGCGCAAGCGGATGACTTTCTGTAGTCGCCGGCATTGGTGACAATCCCCTTGGAACTCGGCATCTTCATCTTGAGGTAGGCGTAGTGGGGGACCGCCATGAAGTTGGCCAAATCTGGTCGGCCAAGCAACGCATGGTACGGGCTTTCGAGGTCCACCACTTCAAACCAAACTGGCTCTCGGCGGAAATGATCTTTGTCCCCAAAGAGGACGTCTATCAGGATCTTGCCGATTGGCAAGCAGGAAAGGCCAGGAACAATGCCGTGGAAGACAGTCCGGCTGCTCTGAAGCTGTCTTTGCTTGATTCCTAACTTCTCCATGGTGTCCTTGTACAGGATGTTGATACTGCTACCTCCGTCTATCAGCACTCGCGGGAAACGAGCGGCCCGCCTATCTGTGGTGAATGTGGCGCCTAAGACCATGGCGTAGGAGCCCGGATTTGGCATCAACACTGGGTGATCAGCTCTGCTCCAACTGATAGGCCTCTCGGACCAGTGCATGAACTCTGGAGTGTTGGACGCGACTGCGTTCACCTCTTGCTGCTGCTGCCGCCTGCTGCGTCGATCGTCAGTCACACTGGTGAACACCACATAGGCTCCATGCTCTTCTGGGTACTCATCTTGTATTGCGCCGACTGGCCTGGCAGCCGGCTGCTGGGGCGGTGGAGGAGGCGGCGGCCCAGCAGGCGGGGAAGGCAGAAGGCCGTCTCCCTTGGCGATTCTGGTGAGCCAGTGGCATTTCCGGGTGGTATGGTTCAACGGCTTTGCGCCGCTGTGGAAATTGCAGGGGCAATCTAGGGTCTGCTCGTAGGAGAAGGCCGGCAACCAGTTGGACTTGCCGCCCTTCTGTCGATTGGCTGGAGGCTGCTCCTCCGGCTGTTGGTCTTCGATTGTCGCAACTTGCCGGCAGCTGGAAGCCGGCTGTGGGGCTTTGCGCTTGTGGTTGTTCTGCTGTTGTCGCCGACTAGCGTCCCCAGCCGGAGTTCTGGGAGCCTGAGGGGCGACTTTGCCAGTCGCGCTAACTTGAATCTCTGCCTTCATGGAGGAGTCGGCCGTGGCGTATTTGTCTGCTATGATCAGCAGCTCGTCAAGGGTCTCCGGCTCGTCGCAGAGGAGCTTGTGCTTGAGGAGGGTGCCTTCTCTGCACCCGGCGGTGAAGTACTCGATAGCCTGCACCTCGTGCACGCCCTCGCAGGAGTTCCGAAGCTCGGCCCAGCGCGTGAGGTAGTCGCGAGTTGACTCGTCGGGGCGTTGCACGCACAAGGAAAGTTGGCGAGGCTTGGGAGGTCGCTTGTACGTGCTCGTGAAGTGGCGGACGAAGGCTTCGGTGAAGTCGACCCAGCTGTTGATGCTGCGGGGCTTCAGGCTGTTCAACCATGTCCGGGCCGTGCCCTGGAGCATGAGTAGAACGTACTTTACGGCAACACACTTGTTGCTGTTTGCTATGTTGACGGTCGTGGAGTAGTCAACTAGCTAGTCTTCCGGCTTCACGGAGCCGGTGTACTTGGGCGTATCTCGGGGGAGCATGAACCCTTTGGGAATGGGCTCGTCTCGGATGCGAGGTCCGAAACAGGGAGGACCCAACTCGTCTTCTTCTTCCAGCGCCAGGGATCGGTGGAGTCAGTCGATCCGGTGGCGGGCGTCAGTTTCTCCGACTCCCTCTCGGCGGCCCAGGCGGTCGTCGAGAGTCGGATGCTCAATGGGTGGCAGGGAGACTCGCCTTTCTTTGTGAGGAGGAGGAGGCAGATAGTCGTCCCGCCGTTCTACTGCTTTGCGGCGGCCGTCTTGGTCGCGCTCGATGGTGATGCGAGTCCGACTGTGGCTGACAGCCGGATCCTTGTCTTTCCTTCCGCGGACACCGCCAGTTGGTGTCCGAGACGTCGTGCCTTGATCTCGGCGGGGAGGCAGGTCATCGTTTTGTTGTTGCGGCGCCTCTGTGCGGCAGCTGGCTTCGTTCTGCGCGGCAGCCGCGTCGAGGAGCTGCTGAACTCGCTCCATCATCAGGCGGCGCTCTTCACCCTCGAAGTTGTCTAGCTCATCCGCCGCCGCCTGGGCGGCGCGGATGTTCTCCGCAGGCTTGGCATACACAGGGCGATTGGCCCCGAACAGGTTGGCGATGGCTGCGCCACGCTGCCGGTCCGCGCCTAGGCGGCTAGGCCCAGTTGGGGCCGGCGAGCCGCCCACAGCGCGATCCATCTCACGCTGGTAGGCTTCTGACAAGCGTCTCATGCTTGCCAGCTTCTTCGCACCTTCGACGAGCTGAAGGCGGCGCGCCTCCAGCGTCTCGGCGTCAGTGTCTCCCGGAATGGGCGCGGTCAGATCTTGTAGAGCCGCGTCGAGTGGATCATGAGCTCCTTCGCCGGAACGCTCGCCGTGATCGAGGATGAGAACCTCCGTGACGGTGCTTCCGCCTCTCTCCGCGCAAGGGAGCGGCTCGTCGCAGACCACCACGTTGGTGGGAAACGCGTCGAGCAAAGCGGTGTCGGAGTCGACCAGCATCGGGTCAGTGGATCCTATGGACTCCAGGTCCACGGCAGGCTCGCCGGCGATGTGGAGTTGGTCAAGGAGGCCCGCGAGGAGGCTCTCGGAGCCACTCGTGCCTGCGTCGGATGCAGGCTCATCAAAGAGGCGAACCTCGCCGACAAGTTTGGCGAGGCAGCTGGCCGCGCAGGCGATCTCAGTGCCGTGCAGTGCGTCGGCACAGACTCCATCTGTCGTGCCGGGCTGGCTGCGCTCGCCAGGGAGGAATAGGGTTCCCGTCCAGAGCAGGTCTCCGGATGACGGTGCACCTCGCCCCACGGTGGGCGCCAAATGTCAGGGGTTGGGTGCGACATATGCCAAAGGATGGCTTATCATGGTGGGAGCGAGTAGAACGTCGCCGGTGCCTGGAAACGGGATGAGGCAAAGACATGCACGCCGGCGGATCTTACCCAGCTTTAGGGCTCTCTGAGGAGATAACACCCCTACTGCTGCTCTGCGGGGTCTCCACATGATCACTATGGCAAAGTGAATACAAGGTTGCTCCTAGAGCTGTTTCCTGGAGGTAGGAGAAGGCAAGGCTAGCTCCCTCATTCCTATATGACCGGGTCTAATGCTAAAGAAGTTATCCCCCTTGCATGGGTGCCCCGGAGGGCTTATATAGGCCCGCCCCCTGGGATACAATGGTAATCCGGCTGGGCGCGGGTCCCAGCCGTCTGTCTCTCAGGCCACCGTCTTCTCCGCCGACTGCTGGGGCCCGCCGACTAGTGGGCCCCGCCGACATGCCTGGTACTGTAGTCGTGCTTCTAATGACGCTGGCTTGGTCATGGGGTCGTGACAATAGTGCCGCTGCCTGGCGGACAATCACTGTCGCCATTCCCCATCTTGTCTGGTTAATGGCATGCGGGGCCCGTGGGACGGGCCGGCCGACTCCAGGGGGCCGACTCCCAACGGGTCCGTCTTGGGGCGCTCTCGCCGTCTTCTGTACCCCCACCGACGAGCGGGTCCCGCCGTGTCTGGGCCGTACAGGTAGGCCGTCGTGGGCACAGTGCGCCGCCCACGGGGGCTGAGGTCAGGGCGGGCATGGCAACAGTGCCGCGCCACGATGGAGATCTCCAGCGATACGGCGCACTGTAGCCATGCTAGCCCTTCATAAGAGGGACAGGGACGACCATGCAGTGACCGTACCCCGCCCCGTCCATCATGGAGAAGGCAGGAGGGGGCTAGAGTCGCGGGCCGACTCCCCATAGCCGGCTTCACTGGAAGCCGTCAGTTGAGAGCCGGCTTATCTCGTAGTCGCCCCTGGGATTCGGCCGTGAGGGGCAGTCGGTGGCCTTGCCGCCGACTTCCCGAAGGCGCCTTTTTATCGTGACATCTTGAGGGGCGCAGTTCGCCGCGATGTCTTGAAAGGTTCAGGGGCTCGGGTTAGCCTACCCGTGGCCCATGACTCCGACAACCATTCCGGAACTCCTCGTGACATTCGGGATCTCATCCGGGACTCCGAACAACATTCGGTAACCAGATACAAACTTCCTTTATAACCCTAGCGTCAACAAACCTTAAGTGTGTAGACCCAACGGGTTCGGGAGACACGTAGACATGACCGAGACAACTCTCTGGCCAATAACCAACAGCGAGATCTGGATACCCATGTTGGCTCCCACATGTTCCACGATGATCTCATCGGATGAACCACGATGTCGAGGATTCAATCAATCCCGTATTCAATTCCCTTTGTCTAGCGGTATAGTACTTTCCCGAGATTCGATCGTCGGTATCCCGATACCTTGTTCAATCTCATTACCAGCAAGTCTCTTTACTCGTTCCGTAACACATCATCCCGTGATCAACCCCTTGGTCACATTGTGCATATTATGATGATGTCCTACCGAGTGGGCCCAGAGATACCTCTCCATCACATGGAGTGACAATTCCCAGTCTCGATTCGAGCCAACCCAACAGACACTTTTGGAGATACCTGTAGTGCACCTTTATAGCCACCCAGTTACGTTGTGACGTTTGGTACACCCAAAGCATTCCTACGGTATTCGGGAGTTGCACAATCTCATGGTCTAAGGAAATGATACTTGACATAAGGAAAGCTTTAGCATACGAACTACACGATCTTTGTGCTAGGCTTAGGATTGGGTCTTGTCCATCACATCATTCTCCTAATAATGTGATCCCGTTATCAACGACATCCAATGTCCATGGTCAGGAAACCGTAACCATCTATTGATCAACGAGCTAGTCTACTAGAGGCTTACTAGGGACATGGTGTTGTCTATGTATCCACACATGTATCTGAGTTTCCTATCAATACAATTATAGCATGGATAATAAACGATTATCATGAACAAGGAAATATAATAATAATAACTAATTTATTATTGCCTCTAGGGCATATTTCCAATAGTCTCCCACTTGCACTAGAGTCAATAATCTAGTTCACATCGCCATGTGATTAACACTCACAGGTCACATCGCCATGTGACCAACATCCAAAGAGTTTACTAGTGTCAATAGACTAGTTCACATCATCATGTGATTAAGACTCAATGAGTTCTGGGGTTTGATCATGTTTTGCTTGTGAGAGAGGTTTTAGCCAATGGGTCTGCAACATTCAGATCCGTATGTACTTTGCAAATCTCTAGGTCATATTTTAAATGCTGCTTCCACGCTCCACTTGGAGCTATTCCAAATGGTTGCTCCACTATACGTATCCGATTTTCTACTCAGAGTCATTCGGACAGGTGTTAAAGCTTGCATCAACGTAACCCTTTACGCCGAACTCTTTATCACCTCCATAATCGAGAAACATATCCTTATTCCTCTAAGGATAATTTTGACCGCTATCTGGTGATCCACTCCTTGATCACCTTTGTACCCTCTTGCCAGACATGTGGCAAGGCATACATCAGGTGTGGTACACAGCATAGCATACTATGGAGCCTACATCTAAGCATAGGGGACGACCTTCGTCCTTTCTCTCTATTCTGCTGTGGTCGAGCTTTAAGTCTTAACTTCATACCTTACAACTCAGGCAAGAACTCCTTCTTTGACTGATCCATCTTGAACACCTTCAAGATCATGTCATGGTATGTGCTCATTTGAAAGTACCATTAAGCGTTTTTTGATCTATCCTCATAAATCTTGATGCTCAATGTTCAAGCAGCTTAATCCAGGTTTTCTATTGAAAAACACTTTTCAAACAACCCTATATGCTTTCCAGAAACTCTACAACATTTCTGATCAACAATATGTTAGCAACATATACTCATCAGAAATTCTATAGTGCTCCCACTCACTTATTTGGAAATACAAGTTTCTCATAAACTTTGTACAAACCCAAAATCTTTGGTCATTCCATCAAAGCGCATATTCTGACTCCGAGATGCTTTCTCTAGTCCATGGTAGGATCGCTGGAGCTAGCATACCTTTCAGCATCCTTAGGATCGACAAAACCTTTCTGATTTGTATCACATACAACCTTTCCTTACGAAAACTGGTAAGGAAACTCGTTTTGACATCCATCTGCCAGATTTCATAAATGCAGCTAATGCTAACATGATTCCTACGGACTTAAGCATCGCTACGGATGAGAAAATCTCATCGTAGTCAACTCCTTGAACTTGTGAAAAACTCTTTGCCACAAGTCGAGCTTCATAGACGGTGACATTACTGTCCACGTCCGTCTTCTTCTTAAAGATCCATTTATCTCAATGGCTTGCCGATCATCGGGCAAGTCCACCAAAGTCCATGCTTTGTTCTGATACATGGATCCTATCTCGGATTTCATGGCTTCTAACCATTTGTCAGAATATGGGCCCACCATCGCTTCTCCATAGCTCGTAGGTTCATTGTTGTCTAGCAACATGACCTTCAAGACAGGATTACTGTACCAATCTAAAGTAGTACGCATCCTTGTCACCCTACGAGGTACGGTAGTGACTTGATCCGAAACTTCATGATCACTATCATAAGCTTCCACTTCAATTGGTGTAGGCGCCACAGGAACAACTTCCCGTGCCCTGCTACACACTAGTTGTAGTGACGGTTCAATAACCATATCAAGTCTCCACCATCCTCCCACTCAATTTTCCGAGACAAACTTTTCCTCAAGAAAGGACTCGATTCAAGAAACAATCCCCATTGCTTTCGGATCTGAATTAGGAGGTATACCCAACTGTTTTGGGTGTCCTATGAAGATGCATTTTATCCGCTTTGGGTTCGAGCTTATCAACCTGAAACTTTTTCACATAAGCATCGCAGCCCCAAACCTTTTAAGAAACGACAACTTAGGTTTCTCCAAACCATAGTTCAAACGGTGTCGTCTCAACGGAATTACGTGGTGCCCTATTAAAGTGAGTGCGGTTGTCTCGAATGCCTAACCCATGATCGATAGTGGTAATTTGATAAGAGACATCATGGTACGCACCATATCCAATAGGGTGCAACTATGATGTTCGGACACACCATCACACTATGGTGTTCCAGGCGGTATTGATTGTGAAACAATTTCCACAATGTCTTAATTGCGTGCCAAGGCTCGTAACTCAGATACTCATCTCTATGATCATATCATAGACATTTTATCCTCTTGTCACGATGATCTTAAACTTCACTCTGAAATTACTTGAACCATTCAATAATTCAGCCTTGTGTTTCGTCAAGTAAATATACTCAGTATCTACTCACATCATCCGTGAAGTAAGAACATAATGATATCCACTGCGTGCCTCAGCACTCATTGGACTGCACACATCATAATGTATTACTTCCAACAAGTTGCTTTCTTGTTCCATTTTACTGAAAACGAGGCTTTTAGTCATCTTGCCCATGTGGTATGATTTGCATGTCTCAAGTGATTAAAAATCAAGTGAGTCCAAACGGTCCATTTGCATGGAGTTTCTTCATGCATATACACCAATAGACATGGTTCACATGTCTCAAACTTTTCAAAAACGAGTGAGTCCAAAGATCCATCAACATGGAGCTTCTTCATGCGTTCTATACCAATGTGACTTACATGGCAGCGCCATAAGTAGGTGGTACTTATACCTTTTGGCATGAACATGTGTATCACTACGATCGAGATTCAATAAACCATTCATTTTAGGTGCAAGACCATTGAAGGTATTATTCAAATAAACAGAGTAACCATTATTCTCCTTAAATGAATAACCATATTGCGATAGACATAATCCAATCATGTCTATGCTCAACGCAAACACCAAATAACAATTATTTAGGTTTAACACCAATCTCGATGGTAGAGGGAGTGTGCGATGCTTGATCACATCAAGATTGGAAAACGCTTCCAACACATATCGTCAGCTCACCTTTAGCTAGTCTCCGTTTACTCCGCAGCCTTTTATTTCGAGTTACTAACACTTAGCAACCGAACCGGTATCTAATACCCTGGTGCTACTAGGAGTACTAGTAAAGTACACATTAACATAATGTATATCCAATATACTTCTATCGACCTTGCCAACCTTCTCATCTACCAAGTATCTAGGGTAATTCCGCTCTAGTGACTGTTCCCCTTATCACAGAAGCACTTAGTCTCGGGTTTGGGTTCAACCTTGGGTTTCTTCACTAGAGCAGCAGCTGATTTGCTGTTTCATGAAGTATCCCTTCTTACCCTTGCCCTTCTTGAAACTAGTGGTTTCACCAACCATCAACAATTGATGCTCCTTCTTGATTTCTACTTTCGCGGCGTCAAACATAGCGAATATCTCAAGGATCTTCATATCTATCCCTGATATGTTATAGTTCATCACGAAGCTCTAGCAGCTTGGTGGCAATGACTTTGGAGAAGCATCACTATCTCATCTGGAAGATCAACTCCCACATGATTCAAGTGATTGTTGTACTCAGACAATCTGAGCACAAGCTCAACGATTGAACTTTTCTCCCTTAGTTTGCAGGCTAAGAAAATCGTTGGAGGTCTTATACCTCTTGACGTGGGCACGAGCCTGAAATCCCAATTTCAGCCCTCAAAACATCTCATATGTTCCGCGACGTTTCAAAATCGTCTATGGTGCCTCAACTCTAAACCGTTTAACTGAACTATCACGTAGTTATCAAAACGTGTATGTCAGATGTTCGCAACATCCATAGACGACGTTCGAGGTTCAGCACACTGAGCGGTGCATTAAGGACATAAGCCTTCTACGAAGCAACAAGGACAATCCTCAGTTTACGGACCTAGTCCGCATAATCGCTACTATCAACTTTCAACTAAATTTTCTCTAGGACCATATCTAAACAAAAGAACTGAAGCGCGAGCTATGACATAATTTGCAAAAACCTTTTGACTATGTTCAGGATAATTGAGTTCATCTTATGAACTCCCAGTCAGATAGACATCCCTCTAGTCATCTAAGTGATTACATGATCCGAGTCAACTAGGCCGTGTCTGATCAGCACGTGAGACGGACTAGTCAACGTTGGTGAACATCTTCATGTTGATCGTATCTTATATAGGACTCATGCTCGACCTTTCGGTCTTCCGTGTTCCGAGGCCATGTCTGTACATGCTAGGCTCGTCAAGTCAACCTAAGTGTATTGCGTGGGTACATCTGGCTTACACCCGTTGTATTCGAACATTAGAATCTATCACACCCGATCATTACGTGGTGCTTCGAAACAACGAACCTTCGTAACGGTGCATATTTAGGGGGAACACTTTTCTTGACATTATTGCGAGGGATCATCTTATTTAAGCTACCATCGTTCTAAGCAAATAAGATGTAAAACATGATAAACATCACATGCAATCAAATAGTGACATGATATGGCCAATATCGTTTTTCTCCTTTTGATCTCCATCTTCGGGGCTCCATGATCATCATCGTCACTGGCATGACACCATGATCTCCATCATCGTGTCTTCATGAAGTTGTCACACCAACGACTACTTCTACTTCTATGGCTAACGTGTTCAGCAATAAAGTAAAGTAATTTACATGGCGTTATTCAATGACACGCAGGTCATACAAAAAATAAAGACAACTCCTATCGCTCCTGCCGGTTGTCATACTCATTGACATGCAAGTCGTGATTCCTATTACAAGAACATGATCAATCTCATACATCACATATATCATTCATCACATCCTTTTGGCCATATCACATCACAAGGCATATGCTGCAAAAACAAGTTAGACGTCCTCTAATTGTTGTTGCAAGGTTTTACGTGGCTTCAATAGGTTTCTAGCAAGAACGTTTCTTACCTATGTAAAACCACAACGTGATATGCCAATTTCTATTTAACCTTCACAAGGACCCTTTTCATCGAATCCGCTCCAACTAAAGTGGGAGAGACTGGCACCCGCTAGCCACCTTATGCAACAAGTGCATGTCAGTCGGTGGAACCTGTCTCACGTAAGTGTACGTGTAAGGTCGGTCCGGGCCGCTTCATCCCACAATACCGTCGAAACAAGATTGGATTAGTAACGATAAGCATATTGAACAAACATCAACGCCCACAACAACTTGTGTTCTACTCGTGCATAGAAACTACGCATAGACCTAGCTCATGATGTCACTGATGGGGAACGTAGCAGAAATTCAAAATTTTCTACGCATCACCAAGATCAATCTAGGGAGTAACCTAGCAATGAGGGGAAGGAGAGTGCATCTACATACCCTTGTAGATCGCTAAGCGGAAGCGTTCAAGTGAACGGGGTTGATGGAGTCGTACTCGTCGTGATCCAAATCACCGATGATCCTAGTGCCGGACGGACGACACCTCCGTGTTCAACACACATGCCGCCCGGTGACGTCTCCCATGCCTTGATCCAGCAAGGAGAGAGGGAGAGGTTGGGGAAGACTCCGTCCAGCAGCAGCACGACGGCGTGGTGGTGGTGGAGGAGCGTGGCAATCCTGCAGGGCTTCGCCAAGCACCGCGGGAGAGGAGGAGGACTTGGGAGAGGGGGAGGGCTGCGCCAGAATTTGGGGTACGGATGCCCTCCCACCCCTTCAGTATTTATAGGTGGGGAGAGAGGGGTCCGGCCCCCCTAGATCTCATCTAGGGTTGGGGGCGGCGGCCAAAGGGGGGAGGAGTGCCTCCCAAGTCAAGTGGAGGCCCTCCCCCTTAGGGTTTCCCCTCTCCCATGTGCATGGGCCTTGGGGGGGCTGGTGCCCCTGGCCCATTAAGGCTAGGGCGCCCCCTTAAAGCCCATGCTGCTGTATTGGACGTGGTGGAACATTTTCCGGACCTCTGGACCCCTCCGGAATCCTCCGGAACCTTCTGGAAGCTTCCCGGTACAATACCGGAAAAAACCAAACTTTTCCCGGAACCCGAACAACAACTTTCCATATATAAATCTTTACCTCGGGACCATTCTGGAACTCCTCGTGACGTCCGGGATGTCATCCGGGACTCTGAACAACATTCAGTAACCACATACAAACTTCCTTTATAACCCTAGCATTATCGAACCTTAAGTGTGTAGACCCTACGGGTTCGGGAGACACGTAGACATCACCGAGACAACTCTCCGGCCAATAACCAACAGCGGGATCTGGATACCCATGTTGGCTTCCACATGTTCCACGATGATCTCATCGGATGAACCATGATGTCGAGGATTCAATCAATCCCGTATTCAATTCCCTTTGTCTAGCGATATAGTACTTGCCCGAGATTCGATCGTCGGTATCCCGATACCTCGTTCAATCTCGTTACCGACAAGTCTCTTTACTCGTTCCGTAACACATCATCCCATGATCAACCCCTTGGTCACATTGTGCACATTATGATGATGTCCTACCGAGTGGGCCCAGAGATACCTCTCCGTCACACGGAGTGACAAATCCCAGTCTCGATTCGTGCCAACCCAACAGACACTTTCGGAGATACCCGTAGTGCACCTTTATAGCCACGCAGTTACGTTGTGACGTTTGGTACACCCAAAGCATTCCTACGGTATCCGGGAGTTGCACAATCTCATGGTTTAAGGAAATGATACTCGACATTAGAAAAGCTTTAGCATACGAACTACACGATCTTTGTGCTAGGCTTAGGATTGGGTCTTGTCCATCACATCATTCTCCTAATGATGTGATCCCGTTATCAACGACATCCAATGTCCATGGTCAGGAAATCGTAACCATCTATTGATCAATGAGCTAGTCTAATAGAGGCTTACTAGGGACATGGTGTTGTCTATGTATCCACACATGTATCTGAGTTTCCTATCAATACAATTATAGCATGGATAATAAACGATTATCATGAACAAGGAAATATAATAATAATAAATAATTTATTATTGCCTCTAGGGCATATTGAGGGTGTCCTGGATTAGGGGGTGTCCGGATGGCCAGACTATGACCTTTGGCCGGACTCCCGGACTATGAAGATACAAGATTGAAGACTTTGTACCGTGTCCGGATGGGACTTTCCTTGGCGTGTAAGGCAAGCTTGGCGATACGATATGAAGATCTCCTCCCATTGTAACCGACTCTGTGTAACCCTAGCCCTCTTCGATGTCTATATAAACCGGAGAGTTTTAGTCCGTAGGACAAACAACAATCATACCATAGGCTAGCTTCTAGGGTTTAGCCTCTCTGATCTCATGGTAGATCAACTCTTGTACTACCCATATCATCAATATTAATCAAGCAGGAGTAGGGTTTTACCTCCACCGAGAGGGCCCGAACCTGGGTAAAAACATCTTGTCCCTTGTCTCCAGTTACCATCCGCCTAGACGCACAGTTCAGGACCCCCTACCCGAGATCCGCCGGTTTTGACACCGACATTGGTGCTTTCATTGAGAGTTCCTCTGTGTCGTCACCTTTAGGCCCGATGGCTTCTTCGATCGTCAACCACGACGAGGTCCAGGGTGAGACTTTTCTCCCCGGACAGATCTTCATATTCGGCGGCTTCGCACTGCGGGCCAACTCGCTTGGCCATCTGGAGCAGATCGAAAGCTACGCCCCTGGCCATCAGGTCAGGTATGGAAGCTTAAACTACACGGCCGACATCCGCGGGGACTTGATCTCCGACGGATTCGAGCCACGGCCGAGCGCGACGCACTGTCTCGATGGGCATGATCTAGCTCTGCCGCCGGACAGTGCCCAGAGTGTCGCTCAGGTGTCCTCTCTGACCATTAGCTCGGAGCTGACTGCGCTAGTCGGGGACGGACGGTTGGACACCGCCCCAGGCTCCGCAATCTCTACGGAGATAGAGCCGAATACCGGCCTAGTCCTTTGCAAGGCCCGTGACTCCAAGGTGTTGGACTCCGTTCCGGACTCCGAATCTTCCACACCCCTTCCGATCGAACCAGATTGGGCTCCGATTGTCAAGACCCCGATCCTATGCCACACCGATCTAGCATGTAACACCTCATATCACTTTGCGGCCTCACGCACGGTATTCCCACAGGTGTCGCCTTACCAGGCCCGGGACCGTTTGCGCCTTTTGGCTCACGTATATGATAGTGTCGCTAGCATCCATATGACAAAGAACCCGGGCTGACATGGCTAGTCGTAAACCCAAAGTGGCACTAACTTACAGGGACAGGCATACATGACCCAGCAATGAACGTGTCCGTCATCAGCGAGTGAATTCGGGCTGAAGCAACTGGGCTAGCAGGACTCCGGAGAATCCGGGCTATAGCAGGCTAACAGGACTCCGGTAGACACCGCGTGACATTTCCCAGAAGGGACAGACACAGGAATGAAGAAGGACACATGCCGGCCAGCCTAAGTGTTCCGGAGCAGTAGCAAGCTACCAAGGCTCAGTGGAAGCACTAGGAGACATTTCCCGGTAAGAGAGGCTACCAAGGATAAACAACTAGATAGTCAGATCCCACACATACCAAGCATTTCAATAACATACACACAATATGCTCGATATGTGCAAATACAACATGGCATCACAACATGACTCTACAACTCAAGTATTTATACAATAGGCTCCGAGGAGCGAGATATTACAAACATGGGTCTCACAACCCAACATTTAAAACATACAAGTCAAAGCACATGCGGAAGCTTAACATGTCTGAGGACAGACATCTACAAATGAAAAAGGCTGAGAAGCCTGACTATCTACTAGATCCTGCCGAGGGCACAAGATCGTAGCCGAGGTAACAAGCTAAACGTCGAAGTCCACGCGGAACTACTAGCGAGACTGAAATCTCTCTGCAAAAATGTAAAATAGGCAAACGTGAGTACAAATGTACCCAGCAAGACTTACATCAGAACTAACTACACATGCATCATTATCAACAAAGGGGATGGTGGGGTTTAACTGTAGCAAGCCAGCATTGACTCGGTGGCTATCCTGAACTACGATTGCAAGTAACTCTTTTGAGGTGGCGCACACGAGTCCAATTATTCACCACATCAATACACCACTATGGATCTGCTCCCGTCTCCCTACAAGAACGCCATCCATAGCACTCACGCTTATCTTGCGTATTTTAGAGTATCCACTTTCACTTGTCTATGAACTGTACAGGCAACCCAGAACTCCTTTACCGCAGACAGGGCTATTCGAATAGATCATATTAACCCTGCAGGGGTGTACTTATTCACACACGCTCTCACCACTTACCGACGTTTACATGACATGTACTCGGCAACCTTCAAGCGGAAGCCCAGCGAGGGTGTCGGCCACGACCTGACTAACCACACAAGTCTCTCGTCCAGGTTTATGGCCTATTCAGGTTCCATCCGCAAGGAGATCCGGCCGGGGTGTCGCTCACGGCCCCAAACGATGTGTGCAGGGTTCCCAAGCCCACCTCGACGGGTGGATCTACGCTTGGTACACCGTGCCATGGTGCCTAGTCGAGAGGGGTCGAGTTACCGAAACCCAATGTGTGGTAGTAACTGTTCATGGATCACAAACACAGAACTCAGTTCCTGAGGACGGCTGCAATGAGACAACCCACCATGTACTCCTACATGGCCTCTCACCGCTACCTTTACCAAATCGCATTCACACACTTAGACCACACACAGTAGGACATGTTCACACACCTCCAATTCATCCCCGATGAATCAGACCTGACTCAACTCTAAGCAGTAGCAGGCATGACAAACAAGCATGAATGAGTAGGCACATCAGGGCTCAAACAACTCCTACTCATGCTAGTGGGATTAATCTATTTACTGTGGCACTGATAGGTCATGCAGAGGAAAGGGGTTCAACTACCGCAGCATGTAACAGTTGAATTGTTGTTGTCCTAATGCAGTAAAAGAGAGCAGGAGCGAGAGAGTGTGATTGTATCGGAATGAACAAGGGGTTTTTGCTTGCCTGGCGCTTCTGAAGATAATATAGCTCTTCATCGGTGTCATCGATCTCATCGTCGGAACCACGTCTATCGAGAGGGGACAAACACCGACAAACAAAGAAGAAACATAATCAATGCAATGCAACAATATGATGCATGAATGTGACATGGCAATATGTTGTGCTTTGTGCTAATGTAACTAAAACCAGATTAAATGAAGTTGGTTTGAATCAACAATTCAAATTCAAACTCCATATGTGATGTTTTAAGTGCCCTTCATATGATTTGTACTAAACAGCAGCTATAAGTTGTTCTAACATGCATGAAAATGGTACAGATGCATACATTGGATTTTTCTGATCATTTTTCATATATAATTTATCTCATTTGGAGTTACGGTTGAATTTATATGAATTTTAGAAGTTTTGGGCATTTTCTGGAATTTTCTAAATTATTTTAAATCCAGAAAATTATTAACTGCGTCAGCCTGACGTCAGTGTGATGTCAGCAGGTCAACGGAGCGGTCCAAGTCAAATATGACCTGTGGGGCTCGTGTGTCAGTGTTTAGCTAAACTAATCTAGTTTAGTTAGTACTAACCTGGGTCATTCTAATTAAGTTTAAACTTGAACAAGGTTAATTAGTCGGGTGTGGCCCACATGCCATTGACTCTGGGGAGGTCAAAACCCCTAGTCAAATACAGTCAAACCCGCCGGCGTTAAACCGCCGGCGAGGTCAGTGGCGGCCGCGGGCTTCGGAAAAGCTCCACAGAGCACGGCTGGATGCGCTGGAGGCAGGTCTAGGACGCTGGCGGCGCGACGCGTCGGATGGTCGTGGTCTCCGGGCCTAGAATGGCCTGTTGCATCACCGGCGATGACCACAGCGGCGACTGGAGCTCGAGCAAGCTCGGGGTCGGGGCTACGACGTGCAAAAGGACGAACTGAAGCTCCTGCGAGGCTCTACGTGTTGCTTCGAAGCATTTGGACGCACTGGTGTGACCAAATGGTCGCCGGAGCTACGCCGGCGACAAGCTCGGGCGGCGGTGGTTCTCGGTCTCGATGAACGCGACGGCTAGAGGACAGGAAAGATACAGGAAAGACAGGGGAAACGCAGCAGAGCTCACTAGGAGGTCGACGACAGGCTCAGCTGGCTCGGGGACGACCGGAAGGCGACGAATCCGTCGATGGAGTCCGGTGGCCGTGCTCGGGAAGACGACTCGTGGCGGCAATGTAGGGCTCCCGCGGTCGAATGGTTGGTGTAGATGACGCAGAAGGTGGTTGCCGTTCCTCTGGACCCATCAGGGAGGCACGGGATGGACGATGGCCGCGGCTATGGCGGCAGCGAGCTCACGGGCGTCTCAACCATGGTGGAGAGGGCGAGAGGGAGGCGAGGGGGAGAGAGGACCAGAGAGTAAGGGGGGTCGAGGGGGTTCTGCGGGGTGGCGTGGCGTCGTCCAGGGCGAGGAGGAGTAGCTGTGTGGCTAGCAGGAGGTGGCCGCGGCTCGGCTATGTGTGCGCCACGCGCAACGCCAGTAGGCGCGAGGAAGACGACGCGCGGCAGGGTGGGCTGGGCCGGTCTGTTGCGGTCCTGGGCCGCACAGGCAGGTGGGCTGCTGCCAGGTTAGTTCCTTTCTCTCTCTCTCTCTCTCTCTCTCTCTCTCTCTTTTGTTCTGTTTTCTATTATTTCTGCAAGTTTGTGGCTTTTCTAATAAATACTTAGGCATTTTCAAAAATCACCAAACTGCACATGCCCATTGTTTAGAACATATCCAACATGGAACATTTCAGTTTGGGATTATTTGGACGTTTAAAATATTATATAGCATTTAAATGCCCAAATGCAATTAGAGTACGATTTAATTCAGTGACCCAATGTTGTCCTAGAAAAATGTGAACCAATTTTGCCAGAGGTTCTAACCCAGGACAAAAATGATGGACATTTTAGAAGGGCATTTCAGGTTCATTGAAATAGATTTTAGTAAACCCTAGTTGTCTTCAGGGGGGTGTTGGGGGTTCTGTCATCCCCATTTCAACTTTCTGTGAAAAGTAAACATGATGCAACACCAGATGCTAGCACTAGGCATGGTCAGAGCTAGGGATGTGACAACTCACCCCCACTAAACGAGAATCTCGTCCCGAGATTCAAGACGTGAGGCAAGAAGACAGAGGGGACACAAAGCGCACACGATCTTCATGATCCAACTGTCCTTCTCAAAGATGTTGATTCATTGCTTCATATTGATCTTAACGTCTTTGCTTTCGAGATCCTCATCCAACTTGATGACGCGAGAAAGAAACTCTATCGTAAAGGATCATTGAAACTCTCCATACCAGGCTAAGGCACTTCACAAACGATCGTTTGGCGAAGTGCGAAGGAATGGCATACCTAGATCGGAAAGGGAGCTATGGTTATAGCACAAGTCGGCAAACGAGAGGCACATTCAAATTTGATATCGAGGATGTAACCTAGTGACTGAGCGTGCTCTCAAGAACTTGAGCATTTCCATATTCATCAAGGTTTTACCAACATCCGTGCCGAGGATCCTGGCAACACATCTTACTACCATGATGAATAGTGACGGACAATGCAGATGCAAAGGAAGATAACACCTTCTCAGATTTCACCTTAGCAAGGCCAAGGAAACAAAATCTGGATGATCGACCGAGAGACATTAGCACCCCGCTTTTAATGTTCTCCTTGATGTGCTAGTGTAACCCATTCAGTGAAATGGTTTGGTATCTAGAACATCAAGTAACAGTTCGGACTTCGGGAGCTCAAGAATCCATAAGGAATAACTATGGAGGTAAATCCTGCGAGATCCTTATGGGGAGGTGGCCAACTTCTTCAATCAAGATACTACAATAATAGGTCTTCCGGCTGGGTGTATTGGCCACGGCATCCACTTTACCGGTTATCGAGAGACCAATATTATAGTTCTTGGGAAATGTTCCAACCATCATATCTGCCTGGGATTCAGATCTGGTTGGTGTCAGAGTATTCCAAACTCATCCAGTCTAGAAAGAAAAATTAAAGTTTGCAACACAAATTGACGAGATGACGTTGCAAGATTCTCGAGAAATGGACTACGATAGTAGGCTCCAAAATATAAGCTGGTTCTGCTACAAGCATGTGAACACGATGTCCCAGACAAGCATGATCACATGGTAGTCTTAAAACAAAACACTATCGAGTTCTGGTAGGGAACCATCATTGAGGATATCGAAGTTCTTTCATAAGTCCGGATTAGCTCTTATGAAGGAACTCCTTCTCCTTGAACCAATTAGTCAGTGGCTTGTTGTGCTAGGAGACACATATAGAATGGAGGCGTCCAACCTACCAAACCATAGAGTACTTCGCAAGTGCATGACTGACTTGGAATGATTCCAGAGGAGGTAAAACAAGCCTTCTCAAATTCATGGCGGCAACTTTCATCAAGTGCACATGAATTACAGGGACTCACTTCTTTCGTTCAAACATATCCTTCACGAACGGTTCATGAAGATAATGCTTATAAAAGTTTCCAATACTAGCTGGATGTTCAACACAAATCATGGAGAAGATAACAAGGTTGCTGGTGGGCTCAACAACAATTCATCCAGGTTTCCATACAATGGAATTCCACAATCATGTGAACAAGGTGATAGCATTGGTCAGACTCAAAGATATAATGGTGTATGCTCGAGGGAACAACCACAAGCAAGACAACATTATGAATATCGTTGGTTCTGACTTGATTTGACGATAGCCCATATGCAAATCAAAGATTTGGGTAAGACAATAGATCCAACAATTGACACGAGGATCAATCAATGAAGATACCGCCTTTATTCAACACACACACACAAGATATCCCTTAAAATGAACTAAGTCGGACAAGCTTCCATATTCCAACTCTCCAAGTTGTTGTTTAGCTTAACCAACTAGCTCAGGGGTATCCAAAACAGATTCTTAGAGAAAGGGTGGTTTACAAGAAAACCAACTTGATCACGAACTCAACATAGCGGTCAGGTGACAACCTGGTGATACTTCTGAGAAAATATTCAGAAAATCACAAACCACCGATATGTTACTAAGCTCTAGAACAATCTTGCTTTTCAGGGCAAGCCGATATGATCAGAAGAGCGAAGGATTGGCCCAATCCTAACTCATTGATCGAGGGGTGCACCAGGAATAGGGACTAGGTAGCACTATTAATCTTAGTATGGTGATTCAATAACCAACATGCTAAGAATGAAATTATTGTCCTTTAACTACCAAGCAGCGGAGTTGCTAGGAGTATTGAGTTCACACATCACGATTCACTTGTCGGCACTCCAGCTGCAACAACACAGAACCGAGGAATGAATAAGGATGGCGAGAAGTATCACTACGTCAAGAATTCACAAGAGATGGTGCAATTCTCATGACAATCCCGACGTAAAGAGGGTAACACTCCAAGGTGGAACAGACCAAAAGCTTGATTGCATTTGATCTGCGGAATACAACTGCTTTGACCCAATCCTAGAAATGGATGAGGTACTGGAGTTTGTTTCTCCTAGTCATTCTGAACTAGAATGGCTTGATGGACCACAAGAGTAGTAGGCATCGATTAACGAATGCACGCATACTCTTGACTATCAATTGATAGACGATGGTCGGAAGACAACTGAAATAGGACAACTCAAAAGAACAAATGATTTTTTGAGTTGTGGATGCATAGATTAGTATGTCGAACCAAGTTCGACAGGTTTCTTTCGGATAACCCATGCGAAGAAGGTAGAACTGGTAGAGTCACAATATAAAATGAAGAACTCATCGAGAGCACTCCTGTTATGATCTTTTGATCCAACAAACTTCTGCCATAAGTGGTTCATAGTATTTGGAAGAAGGAAATACCACGGACCTCGAGGACTAATGCAAAGGTTACTAATAACCTAAAGGAACTAGCAACACTATCAACATGAAGTAAGTAGGGTGAATCTTGGTTCGAAAACCCAGGAATAGAATACCTACTATTAAGTGGCATCATGAGATGCTCTCGAGAATGATGGCCAGACTCATCACACTGGGAACTCAAGCATGGCTAGATTACTAGGTAATGCTCCGGGACACCTAGGGCCATAATAATAATTCCAATATATATGTCAAGGCAATAGAGTACCTCAACTCACCGATTAGTGTGGTTAAACTGGCCAGAGAGGACATCGGGAACAGGAAGAAGGGATTTGCAAATGCATCGGATTGTTTAGAAACCTGGGACGACTCGGACAGCATAACGGCTGTAAATGCTCAAAAAGATTGGAGACATGCTAGAATAATCGTGTCATAGCCACTCAGAAGCACAATATCAAGGTTTCGAGATCAAAAATTATCATACGGAAGTAGTAGGAACTGAACCAAGGCTTAAATCCAACAATTCTATAAGTCTACAGATTAGTAACACGTGATCCTGATAGAAAGAAGAGAAAGCCTAGTTCCTTAACCCCGTAGGAAGATAAGATGACTCAGATCAGAAGGGCATGAGGTAAAGAAGTAAAAAGAGCCTTATGTTCCAACCCACAATCAATTCCCTTATATAACTAAAGAATTTCTAGACTCAACTTCGACCAGTTTGGCTTGGTAATCCTACAGGCAGTCAAGCTCTGATACCAAAGCTATCAGGACCCCGATCCTATGCCACACCGATCTAGCATGTAACACCTCATATCACTTTGCGGCCTCCCGCACGGTATTCCCACGGGTGTCGCCTTGCCAGGCCCGGGACAGTTTGCGCCTTTTGGCTCACGTATATGATAGTGTCGCTAGCATCCATATGACAAAGAATCCGGGCTGACATGGCTAGTCGTAAACCCAAAGTGGCACTAACTTACAGGGACAGGCATACATGACTCAGCAACGAACGTGTCGGTCATCAGCGAGTGAATTCGGGCTGTAGCAACTGGGCTAGCAGGACTCCGGAGAATCCGGGTTGTAGCAGGCTAACAGGACTCCAGTAGACACCGCATGACATTTCCCCGAAGGGACAGACACAGGAACGAAGAAGGACACATGCCGGCCAGCCTAAGTGTTCCGGGCAGTAGCAAGCTACCAAGGCTCAGTGGAAGCACTAGGAGACATTTCCCGGTAAGAGAGGCTACCAAGGATAAACACCTTGATAGTCAGATCCCACACATACCTAGCATTTCAATAACATACACACAATATGCTCGATATGTGCAAATACAACATGGCATCACAACATGACTCTACAACTCAAGTATTTATACACTAGGCTCCGAGGAGCGAGATATTACAAACATGGGTCTCACAACCCAACATTTAAAACATACAAGTCAAAGCAAATGCGGAAGCTTAACATGTCTGAGTACAGACATCTACAAATGAAAAAGACTGAGAAGCCTGACTATCTACTAGATCCTGCCGAGGGCACAAGATCGTAGATGAGGTAACAAGCTAAACGTCGAAGTCCACGCGGAACTACTAGCAAGACTGAAGTCTCTCTGCAAAAACGTAAAATAGGCAAACGTGAGTACAAATGTACCCAGCAAGACTTACATCAAAACTAACTACACATGCATCATTATCAACAAAGGGGATGGTGGGGTTTAACTGGAGCAAGCCAGCTTTGACTCGGTGGCTATCCTGAACTACGATTGCAAGTAACTCTTTTGAGGTGGCGCACACGAGTCCACATATTCACCATATCAATACACCACTATGGATCAGCTCCCGTCTCCCTACGAGAACGCCATCCATAGCACTCACACGCTTATCTTGCGTATTTTAGAGTATCCACTTTCACTTGTCTATGAACTGTACAGGCAACCCAGAAGTCCTTTACCGCGGACACGGCTATTCGAATAGATCATATTAACCCTGCAGGGGTGTACTTCTTCACACACGCTCTCACCACTTACCGCCGTTTACATGACATGTACTCGGCAACCTTCAAGCGGAAGCCCAGCGAGGGTGTCGGCCACGACCTGACTAACCACACAAGTCTCTCATCCAGGTTTATCGCCTATTCGGGTTCCATTCGCAAGGAGATCCGGCTGGGGTGTCGCTCATGGCCCCAAACAATGTGTGCAGGGTTCCCAAGCCCACCTCGACGGGTGGATCTATGCTTGGTACACCGTGCCATGGTGCCTAGTCTGTCCCAAGCCCACCTGTACCGGATGCCACTTGGTAGACTACTAACACAACCTACAAACACCAGAAACTAGTTGCAACTCCTGGACAGAGATCATGTTGATTAATAAGTCAAGAGGGCTCGAGTTACCGGAACCCAATGTGTGGTAGTAATTGTTCATGGATCACAAACACAGAACTCAGTTCTCGAGGACGGCTGCAATGAGACAACCCACCATGTACTCCTACATGGCCTCTCACCGCTACCTTTACCAAATCGCGTTCACACACTTAGACCACACACAGAGTAGGACATGTTCACACACCTCCAATTCATCCCCGATGAATCAGACCTGACTCAACTCTAAGCAGTAGCAGGCATGACAAACAAGCATGAATGAGTAGGCACATCAGGGCTCAAACAACTCCTACTCATGCTAGTGGGTTTCATCTATTTACTATGGCAATGACAGGTCATGCAGAGGAAAGGGGTTCAACTACCGCAGCATGTAACAGTTGAATCATTGTTGTCCTAATGCAGTAAAAGAGAGCAGGAGCAAGAGAGTAGGATTGTATCGGAATGAACAAGGGGTTTTTGCTTGCCTGGCACTTCTGAAGATAATATAGTTCTTCATCGGTGTCATCGATCTCATCATCGGAACCACGTCTATCGAGAAGGGACAAACACCGACAAACAAAGAAGAAACATAATCAATGCAATGCAACAATATGATGCATGAATGTGACATGGCAATATGCTGTGGTTTGTGCTAATGTAACTAAAACCAGATTAAATGAAGTTGGTTTGAATCAACGATTCAAATTCAAACTCCATATGTGATGTTTTAAATGCCCTTCATATGATTTGTACTAAACAGCAGCTATAAGTTGTTACAACATGCATGAAAATGGTACAGATGGATAGATTGGATTTTTCTGATCATTTTTCATATATAATTTATCTCATTTGGAGTTATGGTTGAATTTATATGAATTTTAGAAGTTTTGGGCATTTTCTGGAATTTTCTGAATTATTTTAAATCCAGAAAATTATTAACTGCGTCAGCCTGACGTCAGTGTGACGTCAGTAGGTCAACGGAGCGGTCCAAGTCAAATCTGACTTGTGGGGCTCGTGTGTCAGTGTTTAGCTAAACTACTCTAGTTTAGTTAGTACTAACCTGGGTCATTCTAATTAAGTTTAAACTTGAACAAGGTTAATTAGTCGGGTGGGGCCCACATGTCATTGACTCTGGGGAGGTCAAAACCCTGGTCAAATAAAGTCAAACCCGCCGGCGTTAAACCGCCGGCGAGGTCAGTGGCGGCAGCGGGCTTCGAAAAAGCTCCACAGAGCACGGCTGGATGCGCTGGAGGCAGCTCTAGGACGCTGGCGCGGCGCGTCGGATGGTGGTGGTCTCCGGGCCTAGAATGGCCTGTTGCGTCGCCGGCGACGACCACAGCGGCGGCCGGAGCTCGAGCAAGCTCGGGGTCGGGGCTACGGCATGTAAAAGGACGAACTAAAGCTCCCGCGAGGCTCTACGTGTTACTTCGTAGCATTTGGACGCACTGGCGTGACCAAACGGTCGCCGGAGCTACGCCGGCGACAAGCTCGGGCGGTGGTGGTTCTCGGTCTCGATGAACGTGACGGCTAGAGGACGGGAAAGATGCAGGAAAGAGAGGGGAAACGCAGCAGAGCTCACTAGGTGGTCGACGACAGGCTCAGCTGGCTCGGGGACGACCGGAAGGCGACGAATCCGTCGATGGAGTCCGGCGGCCGTGCTCGGGGAAGACGACTCGTGGTGGTGATGTAGGGCTCCCGCGGTCGAATGGTTTGTGTAGACGATGCAGAAGGTGGTTGCGGTTCCTCTGGACCCATCAGGGAGACACGGGATGGACGGTGGCCGCGGCTATGGCGGCAGCGAGCTCACGGGCGTCTCGACCATGGTGGAGAGGGCGAGAGGGAGGCGAGGGGGAGAGAGGACCAGAGAGTGAGGGGGTCGAGGGGGTTCTGCGGGGTGGCGTGGCTAATCCAGGTCGAGGGGGAGTAGCTGTGTGACTAGCAGGAGGTGGCTGCGGCTCGGCTGTGCGCGCGCCACGCGCAACGCCAGTAGGCGCGAGGAAGACGACACGCGGCGGGGTGGGCTAGGCCGGTCTGTTGCGGTCCTAGGCCGCACATGCAGGTGGGCTGCTGCCAGGTTAGTTCCTTTCTCTCTCTCTCTCTCTTTTTTGTTCTGTTTTCTATTATTTCTACAAGTTTGTGGCTTTTCTAAAAATACTTAGGCATTTTCAAAAATCACCAAACTGCACATGCCCATTGTTTAGAACATATCCAACATGGCACATTTCAGTTTGGGATTATTTGGACGTTTAAAATATTATATAGCATTTAAATGCCCAAATGCAATTAGAGTATGATTTAATTCAGTGACCCAATGTTGTCCTAGAAAAATGTGAACCAATTTTGCCAGAGGTTCTAACCCAGGACAAAAATGATGGACATTTTAGAAGGGCATTTCAGGTTCATTGAAAAAGATTTTAGTAAACCCTAGTTGTCTTTCAGGGGGGTGTTGGGGGTTGTGTCATCCCCATTTCAACTTTCTGTGAAAAGTAAACATGATGCAACACCAGATGCTAGCACTAGGCATGGTTAGAGCTAGGGATGTGACACCGATCATCGAGTTCACCGCCACGGACGTCTTTCAGTACTTGCCCTTTGGCGATATCCTGAACTCCCTGAAGTCTCTCTCTTTGTCAGGAGAGCCCTGGCCGGACTATGGTCGGTAGGGTTGGGATCCGGACGACGAAGAAATTCAAAACCCACCCACCACCCAATTTGTAACCACTTTCGACGATTTAACCGACATGCTCGACTTTGACTCCGAAGACATCAACGGTATGGACGCCGATGAAGGAGACGACCAAGAACCAGCACCTATAGGGCACTGCAAAGCCACCTCATCATACGATGTATACATGGTGGACACACCTAAAAGAAATGACAACAAGGATCAAAAGGGCGCAACCAGGGATCTCTCCCTCGAAAAACAATCAAAGCGGCGGCGTAAGCACCACGCCAAGCCCCACCTCGACAAAGACCCAGCCATAGAGCAGGGTGAATCAACGGAAGACGAGCATGCCATCGAGCAACCGTCCAAATAGGGCAGACAATCCGAACAACCCGTCCCCGGGAAAGATAATAGTTCGGACGACCTCACGCCGGACAAATTGCCGGAACACTAGAACCTCCACCAAAAGCTCGTTGCCACTGCACGTAGCCTGAAAAAGCAGAAGCGGAGGCTCAAAACAGCGGAAGATGCACTCAGGATCAGATGGGGCAAAGTACTCAATACCGCACACAAGTACGGCAACAGTCGTCACACAAAGAGCTATCCGAAGCGGAAACTACTACCGGAATTTGATGAAGAGGCCCTAGAGCCCCCACAATCAAAAAACAAGGAAGCCACAAGGTCGGATAGACGACCCCATGATCGATCTCAAGCGACAAAGGGCGCCACACTCAATACGCGCGCGATCCGCCCAAGGATTCACATCAAAAAACTGGTCCAACCAGATCCATCTATGGGCCAAGAAATCAAGCTCCAGTGAGCAATGCAATGCAAAAAATATCCGAACATTG
Organism: Triticum aestivum; assembly: GCF_018294505.1. Classification (NCBI taxonomy): domain Eukaryota; kingdom Viridiplantae; phylum Streptophyta; class Magnoliopsida; order Poales; family Poaceae; genus Triticum; species Triticum aestivum. Next base: position 98,023,982 of record NC_057807.1, on the reverse strand, counting down.
TGGCACACCTACATACAGGGGCGCCGCACATCCCCTATGTTTTACCGATGAGGTACTCGATCATGAATTTCCAGCGAGATTCAAGCCCGTGAACATAGAAGCATACGACGGAACAAAAGACCCTGGAGTCTGGATCAAGGATTATATCCTCCACATACACATGGCCAGAGGAGATGACCTTCACGCCATAAAATACTTACCCCTTAAGCTCAAAGGGCCAGCCCGGTATTGGCTTAAAAGCCTTCCCGAAAACACCATGGGAAGTTGGGAAGCGCTCGAGGACGCTTTCCGGGGAAATTTTCAAGGGACTTATGTCTGACCTTCGGATGCAGATGATCTGAGTCATATAACTCAGCAGCCCGGAGAGTCAGCCAGAAACTCTGGAACAGATTCCTTACTAAAAAGAATCAGATAGTCGACTGTCCGGACGCCGAAGCCCTAGCAGCTTTCAAACATAGTGTCCGAGACGAATGGCTCGCCAGACACCTCGGCCAAGAAAAGCCAAGAACAATGGCCGCATTAACAAGCCTCATGACCCGCTTTTGCGCATGAGAGGATAGCTGGTTGGCAAGAAGCAGCACCAGCGACCCGAGTACATCCGAACTCAGAGATGGAAACGAGAAACCGCGCCGTAACAAAGAACAACACCGGATCAAGGATAACAGCCCAATGAGCATGGCAGTCAACGCTGGATTCAAAGGCTCTCGGCAAAATCAGAAAAAGCCGCCCCCCAAAGATGACAGGGACGAGCTGTCTAACCTCAACAAAATCCTGGACAAAATATGTCAAATCCACAGTACCCCCGGAAGACCTGCAAACCATACCCACAGAGATTGTTGGGTTTTCAAGCAGTTCGGCAAACTCAACGCCGAACACAAGGGGCTCGACACACCAAGCGAGGATGACGACGCACCCCACAAGCAGAACACCGGAGAACAAAAGAAGTTTCCACAAGAAGTCAAAACAGTAAATTCACTTCAGATGACAAAAGGGAAAAACAGAACGGCGCTTCCGAAAACATGCGCCATACGGCCAGCCTCAGAGGAGCACCGCCACTGGTTGTTACAACAAATCACCTTCGATCATCAGGATTACTCCAGAGGGGCCCGGAACGCAGACTGGACTGCCTTGGTCTTGGATCCGATTATTGACGGACTCCAATTTACACAAGTCCTTATGGACGGCGGCAGTGACTTAAACCTGTTATATAAGGACACAATCCGCAAACTAGGGGTAAACCCAGCTATGATTCGCCATGGCAACACTTCCTTTCAAGGAGTCACGCCGGGTCTAGATACCCAGAGTATGGGTTCCCTTTCCTTAGAAGTCACGTTCGGCTCACCCGACAACTTCCGAAGCGAAAAGCTAACCTTCCACATCGCCCCATTCATAAGTCGCTATCAAGCGCTACTGGGGCGTGAAGCATTCGCCCGCTTTAACGCAATACCGCATTATGCATCCCTTACACTTAAAATGCCTGGTCCACGAGGCATCATCTCATTACAGGGGAATATCAATTGATCCCCAAAGTACAGGCAATGGTGCGGCCGCCTGGACAGCCGCACACTAATCCAGCCCTACTATCCCGGACACGGCTCGACGAGTCCGGCATAAACATACAAAGGCTTAATAGCCGCATAACCCTGTACGAGAGGCTCCGCATGTTCACGCCAAGAGACAATACGGCTCAATTCTTGCTCCAACTATATTTTGTTTATTTTAATATAGATTTCTCGCACGCTTATTTTTTACTAAAGTTCCTCTCCTTTGCAGACGAACACCGTGCTACGCCCGTCCAAGATACAACACAACGGAGACACAGGCGCATACGTGCAGTAGGGACCCGTTTCAAGGATTCTTTTCAGATTAAGACCCTGCATAAACCTATTTTGCTGTCTCTTGTTGACAACATCCCCTGGTTTTCGCTATAACCGCGGAGGAGGTCGGCGTCTTGGCATGTGGCCACGCCAGAATTTTGCGCGTACCTGGACACCAGGGGCTTTTTTACCAAGGGCTTTGTTTCGGCCCATCTTCATAAAGACCGAATACCTTAGGGAGTGTTCGGCGTCGCGAGTTTGGACTTATAGGCATCAGCTCCGAATCATGTCTTTGGTCAAATGTTGGGTTTGCCTGGCTCCTGTGTTTTGCTGCCTTACGTTCCGTTATATCGGCTAACACAGCACCAGGAGAACTACTGCGATTGTGCCCCGGTTCATCCAGGCGAGCGCCTCAGTAGAGAAAGCCAAAAACTGACTGTCATGATATAGCGAGAGAATGGTCAACCACTCGATGACTCTCGGAATCTTTAGGATTCCTCCGCATTAACGAAGGGCCGCTTCCCGGTCAGGCACACACGCGCCCTGAATTCGGGCGAGCGCGGTGCCTCTATGGGCTATTGAGTAGCCCCAATTTCAAACTCCTATGGCTAAGTGAAAGTGATAAAGCATTATAGTCTGGTTGCCTAGTTCGCCGCGCCATCACCTCCTTTGTAGGACCAAGACATTGGATTAAGTGTGAAAATGCGCCTTTTACGAACACCCCCGCATTATATGCGTGGGGGCTGAAGCCAACGACTGCCATCTTTCAGGTTATATACACATATACATTAACGGCCGCACATGAGGTATTATAATTCTTGTAAGCACAAGTATAAAAGTCTTGTATATTTTATCAAAATATTCCTTTTACAATAGCACATGCTATTCGAACACAACATCCTTCGAGCAATGCGCTTCTATTAAACGAGCGCCCGGAAGAACTTCCTCAAAGTAGTGCCTGGCAAGTACTCGACCTTCGTCCGAATCCCGGGATGCAACAACACTGGCCTTCATATCCGCCCAGTATGTCTTGACACGGGGAAGAGCCATTTGTGCACCCTCTATGCACGCCGACCTCTTCATTGCATCAACATGCGGCACAGAACCAAGGAACTGCTGCACCAAACCAAAATAACTCTTCGGCTCTGGCTCTCCCGGCCACAAACGACTCGCAACATACTTCATGGCGAGTACGGATAACCTGTTTAGCTCCGCCCAGGCGGCCAAACGGTCGGATACCGAAAGTGGGTGTTCTGTATTGTGGAACTGCGACCAAAAAAGTTCTTCCAATTTATGGTCACCTCGACCTCGGAAGTGTTCGGTTGCGTCTGCCGCACTCGCTGCCAAATCCAGATAAGTGTTTTCCGCACTCCATTGCCGGTCTAACGGAGCATACCTAGGATCCCCGAACTTCATCCGCAGCATATAGGGCTTTCCAGCCGTGATATCTCCAGCCTGACGCAGCTCCTCCTTCATAGCTCTCATTGCAGAGCGAGTATCCTTGGCCTTGGCAGTGATCTTCTCAAGGTCCTTCTGAGCCGCCCTTTCTTCTTGTTCGAGAAATTTACAGCGGTCGGCAGCATCCTTCAATTTTATAGGCATCTCGGCTATTACCTTCTTGCTCTGGCAGTGAGCAGCCTGTTTGGCTTTCAGCTCTTCAGCCGCTTTAACGGAAGCCGCATCACTTTTCCTTGCCTGCTCCTTGGCTCGGGCAAGTTCTACCCGAATGTTCTCCACGGCAGCAGCACTATCTGCATTAAGCACACATATTGTAAGGCACGAGCATCGAACTCCTCTTATCAGATGTCTGTAGAGCATACCTTGTGCCTCATCTAGCCGCTTATTTACAAGCGCGATGTCGGCATCCACGATGTCAAGTTGCCGCTTTAGCTCGGCAGATTCATCAATCCGGCTAGCCACCGAACGCCTCGCCACCTTCATAAAAAGGTGACATTTTATACTGGGGTTATGATCCTCTGTGCGCCATCACTCTTGACGACACACAGAGTCTCAGGGGCTACTATTTATACAGGGTGCATTTTATATATGCGGCTCTACCAAAAGGTACAACTTTTCATGTACCTCAAAGCCTGTCAGTAAACTCCTGGCGGACTCGTACAATCCGCTTTCCGCTGATGAAATCCTTCCTATCACCGTGTTCATCAACATACGGTGTTCTTCTGAGACGGACGCTCGCCCGAGTAGATCCCTTAGCCTCTCCGACCGCGCACCAGAGGGCACCGGACTAGCCCGACAACCTTTTTCAGGATCCGGACTTGGAGAAACCCGCCAGGACGACACCTCGGGTTCGCCTGCCTCGTAAGTTGGTGCAGCTAGGGGAGGCGTTTCGCTCTCCACCATCTCCGGAGAAAGATCCCCCGAAGACGAGCTCTCCTGAGAAGGGTTGAGATCCGAACTGCAAGGTTATATTTCGGTTATCTTCCTCAGAAATAAAAACAAGGATGCCACTAATTTTTGAACCCCTCTCTTTATTTACGGCTCGGAGGAAAGCTGATCCCCTTGAGGGCGCAATGCGGCCGGGGCAGTCTCCGGCGCCGGATCCTTTGACGAAGATTTCTTCTCCCGTTTCGAGGTCATCCCCTCCGGGTCTTCAGAGGCACTCCTTTTCTTTCCCAGGTTGGGGGAATTCTTGATTCCTCCCTTCCTGACAGTCTCCTTCGTGGAGGCGGTAGCTCCTTGGTTCCCCTCTTCGCCCTCTGCCGAAAGCATAATCTCCAGCATCCTGGTTAACACGGGATCCGGCGCAGTCTCGGGCAGGGGGGCTGGACACCTGATAAGCTTTGCCTTCGCTATCCACTCCTGTTCAAAGGATAGCTCTGTTAAAGGTAAACTTTATGATGAAAATGCGGATGACATGTCCAAATACGGGGCTACTTACCTTAGCATCCGGGCGATTGCAGCTCAGACCTGCGTCCTCGAACAAGTCTGTACACCTTGCTTGTGATACGAAGAACAATTTGTACATCTCCACGGGCGTTGCACCCATAAAATGTTGGAGGACTCACGGTCCCTTCGGATTAAATTCCCACAGGCGGAGAGGGCGGCGTTTGCAGGGCAGCATGCGGCGAATCAGCATAACTTGCGCCACTTCGGTCAAGTTAATATCTCTTTCTAGGACATCCCGAATGCGGTCCTGTAGTAGGGGCACGTCTTTGGACGGCCCCCAAATAAGCCCTTCATTGACCCATGATGCTCGCCGTGGTGGGGGACCCGAGTGAAAAGCAGGTGGCGTCACCCATGTGGTGCCCCTGGGGGCTGTGGTTTAGAACCAGTCCCGTTGCCATAAGCCGAACTCCTCTTGGAAAATGCCCTCGGGCCATGGAGCGCCGGCTATCTTGCTTATGACAGCTCCTCCGCACTCAGCGTGCTGCCCCTCGATCATCTTTGGCTCCACCTTGAAGGTTCTAAGCCACAATCCGAAGTGAGGTGTGATATGGAGGAAGGCCTCACACACGACAATGAATGATGAAATTTGGAGGATGGACTCCGGAGCTAAGTCGTGGAATTCCATCCCGTAATAGAACATCAGCCCCCTCACGAAGGGATCAATCGGGAAGCCTAGCCCCCGAAGGAACTGAGATGTGAACACCACGCTCTCACCGGGCCGGGGAGAGGGAATGGCCTGCCCCTGAGCTGGCAGCCTATGCGAGATTTCGCCGGTTAGATACCTGGCATCTCTCAGCTTTCGCACGTCTTCTTTCATAACGGAGGAAGGCACCCACCGGCCTTGAAGGTCGGAGCCAGACATCATCGAAGGTCTGAGGCACCTAAAACTAGAAGCTTTGAGTGTTGGAACTCGAGGCGAGGGGCGGATTCGATTGTTTTGAAAGAGAAGGGAGTCGAGCCTTGGTCTCTTTATAAAGGAGTTGAATACCAAGAGCCCTCCCCATAACCGTTTTGGGACTCGCTTTTAATTAGAGAGTCATACCAAAAGGCACGGTTGGGTTACCCATGCCCGTATTGATGAGAATCCCGGAATAAGGGGACACGATCTCTGCTTTGACAAGACGTGCCAAGGAAACCGCCTCGCTAAACGCATTGAGGTGGGACAGTAAAATGACTCGAATAAAGGCTTGTCCGTGGCGTGATGTCACGCTGCGGAATACGTCAGCAGATTAGATTTGTGCAGATATTATTCTCTCTATGGTGGTATGTGGAACTTATTTTTGCAGACCCGGACACTATCCTTGTGTTCAACATCTTCTATGAAGTATTCGGAGGAGGAACCCGACTTGCAATGCCGAAGACAATTTGCGCACAGGACTCGTCGTCATTGAAGCCTGGTTCAAGGGCTACTGAGGGAGTCCTGGATTAGGGGGTGTCCGGATGGCCGGACTATGACCTTTGGCCGGACTCCCGGACTATGAAGATACAAGATTTAAGACTTCGTCCCGTGTCCAGATGGGACTTTCCTTGGCGTGGAAGGCTTGGCGATACGATATGAAGATCTCGTCCCATTGTAACCGACTCTGTGTAACCCTAGCCCTCTCCGTTGTCTATATAAACCGGAGAGTTTTAGTCCGTAGGACAAACAACAATCATACCATAGGCTAGCTTCTAGGGTTTAGCCTCTCTGATCTCGTGGTAGATCAACTCTTGTACTACCCATATCATCAATATTAATCAAGCAGGAGTAGGGTTTTACCTCCACCGAGAGGGCCCGAACCTGGGTCAAAACATCGTGTCCCTTGTCTCCTGTTACCATCCGCCTAGACGCACAGTTCAGGACCCCCTACCCGAGATCCGCCGGTTTTGACACTGACACATATTTCCAACCGTTTTCATTGACGGGAAAAGTATGCCTCCCAAAATGTTTTTATCTCTCAATTTAAGCTTTGAGCTCTGGCACCTATACAAATCCCTACTCCCCCCTGTGAAGGGCCTATCTATTTACTTTATGCAATTTTTATTTTTATTTGAGTCTCCATCTTCTCCTATAAAGCACCAACTAAGTGGCACTATGATCGTACTTGAGTAATGGATGTAGCTAATATGCGAGTGTGCTTCATGAATGGATCAATGATTGAGCATGATGGGCTAGGGATAACTTTCTTTAGTGTTGATATTTTGAAATACATGGTTGCTTGTTGGTATGCTTGAGTATTGAAATCTTCATGTCAAAACTAGACTATTGCTTTGAACCATATAAAACTTCAAATGTCCATGCTACAAAAGAAAAGAATATGTGATGAACATGTTAGGCCGCATTCCACATCAAAAATTATGTTTTTATCATTTACCTACTCGGGGACGAGTAGGAATTAAGCTTGGGGATGCTGATACGTCTCCAATGCATCTATAATTTTTTCTTGTTCCATGTTGTTACATTATCATTCTTGAATGTTTTACAATCATTTTATAACAACTTTATATCATTTTTTGGGACTAAGCTATTGACATAGTGCCCAGTGCCAGTTGCTATTTTTTGCTTGTTTTTTACTTCGTAGAAAATCAATACCAAATGGAGTCCAAACATAGTGAAACTTTTTGGAGAATTTTTCTAGACCAGAAGACACCCGATGGGCCAAATGAGGCCCAGGCGTGCCCAGGTGGGTTGTGCCCACCTCAGTGGCCTCCCGCACCGCCTCTTCGCCCTATAAATTTCCAAATATACCAAAAACCATAGGGGAGTCGGTAGATCGCAAGTTTCGCCGCCGCAAGCCTCTGTAGCCATGAAAAACCAATCTGGACCCTATCCCGGCACCCTTCCAGAGGGGGAAATCATCACCGGAGGCCATCTTCATCATCCCGACAACCACCATGATGAGGAGAAAGTAGTCCACCTCGGGGCTGAGGGTTTGTACCAGTAGCTATGTGTTTAATATCTCTCTCGTGTTCTTGAGATGGCACAATCTTGATGTATCACGATTTTTTAATATAGTTGGATCATATGGTGCTTCTCCCTCTCTATCTTGTTGTGATGAATTGAGTTTTCCCTTTGTGATTTCATTCTTATCGGATCGAATACTTTTATGGATTTGAGAGAACTTGATATATGTCTTGCATATGAATACCTGTGGTGACAATGGGTTATTATATTGATTCACTTGAGATATGTTTTGGCATTTAACTCATGGATTCCCGAGGTGACATTGGGGTAATCTATGCATAGGGGTTGATTCACGTTCTCGGGTTTTGTTTCTCCGGTAGAAATCTTGGGGCACTCTTTGAGGTTCTTTATGTTGGATTGAGTATTATGAATCTGAATTTTCTTTGGTGTTATTTTAGTATGAACTCTTGATAGATCGACCGGAAAGAATAACTTGGTGTTATTTTCGTATGAACTCTTGATAGATCAATCGGAAAGAATAACTTGGTGTTATTTTAGTACGAACTCTTTGATAGATCGATCGAAAAGAATAGATACAAACAATTTCTTCTGATGTTCTCCGCTAGATAGGAACTTTGGAGGGATTCTCCATCGCACTTTGAGGGATGGTTATATGATCCAATTATATTAGCATTGTTGAGAGATTGCACTAGCGAAAGTACGAAACCTAGGCCTCATTTTCAAGCATTGCAATACCGTTGATTCTCACTTTTGTTACTTGCTACCTTGCTGTTCTTTATTGTTCCTGTTACAAAAATCAATATCTACTATCACTACTACACTTGTATCACCATCTCTTCGCTGAACTAGTGCACCTATACAAATTAGCATTGTATTTGGTGTGTTGGGGACACAAGGGACTCTTGGCTATTTGGCTGCAGGGTTGTTTGAGCGAGACCATCTTCATTCTACGCCTCCCAAGGATTGATAAATCTTAGGTCATCCACTTGAGGGAAATTTGCTACTATCCTACAAAACTCTGCGCTTGAAGGCCCAACACGAGTCTACAAGAACAAGTTGTGTAGTAGACTGATACGTATCCAACATATCTATAATTTTTGATTGTTCTATGCTATTATATTATATGTTTTGGATGTTTTATATGCATTAATATGCTATTTTATATTATTTTTGGGACTAACCTATTATCCTAGAGCCCAGTGCTAGTTTCAGTTTTTTGCCTGTTTTAGAGTTTCGTAGAAAAGGAATACCAAACGGAATGAAACTTTTGCGATGATATTTCTTGGACCAGAAGCAAACCAGGAGACTTGGAGATGAAGTCGGAGACTCAACGAGGTGGCCACAAGGGTGGAAGGCACGCCTAGGGGTAGAGGTTTAGTTACATTGTGATGAATCGAACACCCTGGTGTTGATCATGTATTGCTCGTGGAAGAGGTTTAGTCAACAGATCTGCGACATTCAGATCTGTATGCACTTTACAAACATCTATGTCTCCATCTTGAACATTTTCACGAATGGAGTTGAAGCGACGCTTGATATGCCTGGTCTTCTTGTGAAACTTGGGCTCCTTAGCAAGGGCAATAGCTCCAGTGTTGTCACAGAAGAGAGTCATCGGGCTCGACACATTGGGAATAACTCCTAGGTCGGTGATGAACTCCTTCATCTAGATTGCTCCATGTGCTGCCTCCGAGGCTGGCATGTACTCCGCTTCAAATGTAGATCCCGCCACGACGCTTTGCTTGCAACTGCACCACCTGACTGCCCCACCATTCAAAATGTACACATATTCGGTTTGTGACTTGGAGTCAACAAGATCTGTGTCGAAGCTAGCATCGACGTAACCCTTTACGACTAGCTCTTCGCCACCTCCATAAACAAGAAACATATCCTTAGTCCTTTTCAGGTACTTCAGGATATTCTTGACCGCTGTCCAGTGTTCCATGTCGGGATTACTTTGGTACCTCCCTACCAAACTTACGGCAAGGTTCACATCAGGTCTGGTACACAGCATGGCATACATAATAAACCCTATGGCTGTGGCATAGAGGATGACACTCATATTTTCTCTATCTTCTACTGAGGTCGGGCACTGAGCCGGGCTCAATCTCACACCTTGCAACACAAGCAAGAACCCTTTTGTCGTGGTGGGCGCACGGCAGATGCCAAGGGATGGCTAAAGAGAGGAGGAGGCTCGAGGGCGCTGGTGGACTCCAGAGGCGAGGTTGGCATGAGCGGGCGCGGGACGCCGGACATACCCAGGTTCGGGGCTCTCTGAAGAGATAATACCCCTAGTCCTGCCGAGTGTAGTTGGATGGTTGATAGTACAATGTTGCTCCTAGAGCTGTATGGGGGAGGAAGGAAGCTGGCCAAGGCTTGGGCTGCTCCTTCTCTCTGGTGTTGCTGTTTGATGGCTAGTCCTATGCTTACTTGCTTTTCTCCTGTATCTATTGCCTATCTGCCCGTATGATCGTGGGCTCCCGGGGCGTTTTATAGACCAACCCCCTGGGGGTACAATAGTAATGCTACAAGTCGGTGGGTCCGTATTGTCGGTGTCTGGGGACCCGGGCTAGGTCCCGCTGAGGGCTTGTGGTTTGCCGGGTTCCCCTAGGTGCGGGCCCCGCATGCCTAGGGGGACTGTGCGCCGTCTTGTCGATCGTCAGGGCGTGGCCGAGTCGAGTCGCGTACAACGCTCTCCGTCAGGTTGCCGCTTGCTGTCATCAGCAGTGAGGGCGGGGGCACTGTAGCCACGCCGGCCCTGGTCAGTGGGTAGGTGAGGGGCACTGTTGCCACGTTCCCGCTGACCAGAGGCATGGGAGGGGCACTGTTGCGTCGGTCATCGTTGATTGAAGACTCGTCCCCATGTACGGCCTGGATGGGACGGGAGCTGACCCGCGGCTGGATTGCGTAGCACGCCACGGGTGGCGCTGGCTTGTCGAGGAAGCTTTGGTCGTGCCAGGTTCGGCTGTCTTGCGCTAGTCATTGGGGCCGAGTCGACGTGTCTTGCCGGGTCAGCGAGTTTGGCCGGCTTGCGGGGCTTGGCCGGGTCGAGCGACCTGGCCAAGCTCGTGCCGGTATTAAGGGGCGGTGCCAGCCCCATTGTTTTTGAAGAGGATCTGGGTTTCGTTGCCTTCCCGGGGTCCATCCCCCCGACAGTAGTCCCCAAAGCTGTGAAGGACCGCCGTCTTCGGATGAGTGGGCCTTCGCAGTTTCCCCCTTAAGCAAGGCGGATTCTACGAGCGCCGGGTCCGGCAACACCCACTGTGTGCCGGTTTTCTCAGAAACCGGATCGCGGCATCCCGGCCGTGGCGGGAACCGAGGAGTCCATCGAATCTTGGGGCAATCCCTCGGGCTTTGCGCGGGCGCCACATGGTGCCCGGAAGTCGGAGAGGCCTGACAGACCAAGCATGTGACGGGACTGGGCGACGGGCTGGGGCCCACCGCCGCGCGCCCTCGGCCCATGCGCGCGGATTTATTGCGGCGTCTAGGGGCCGGTTGCTCTTCCCTGGGTAGTTACTGCACGTGTACGTGTGCACTTATTGCACGGTAGTGGAACGGGCACGTGCAGACGATCCCACTTTCCCACTTCCCCACGAACCGAGGGTTATAAATCGGGGGGCAGGGGGTGGCGAACATTATTCTCGCTCGCGCCCTCCTGTCCCTTTGCTCTCGCTCCGCTCTTTGCAACTGACGCACTATGGCGCCGGCTGCTCCGAGCAGAACTCCTTCACCATCCATCTTCCTTCTTCTTCCTTTGATCATGGCGCTGCCATCGGGCTCCTGGATGGGTTCGAATGTCAGCACCGAGGACATCACCCAACTCCGGGCGACACGGTGCCTGCCGCGGGAGACAGATGTTGGCGTCCGCCTACCGCACGCCGAGCAGAGGCCTCAGCCCGAGGGGCAGGAGCACATGGTCTTCCTCACGCACTTCGAGCACAGGTTCGGGCTGCCGGTGAGCACCTTATTCCGCGCATTCCCGGAGTTCTTTAGGCTCCAGCCACATCATCTTGGCACTGGCGCCATCGTCCAGCTCTACAGCTTCGTCACCCTCTGCGAGGGTACCTGGGGGTCGAGCCCTCGATCGACCTTTGGGTGCACTTCTTCTCCTTGAAGCAGCAGGGCCCGTTGGCCGGGGAGTTGAACGACTGCGGCGCTGCCCTCATTTCGAAGCGGCCGGGGGCGGATTTCCCCAAGATCCCGCTGGAGGATTCTGCCAAGAAGTGGCAGCACTCCTTCTTCTATGTCCGCAACCTTGGTGCGGATCGCATCAACCTTCCGGCCTTCGCCATGGCACCACCGCGGGCGAAGACAAACTGGGGCTACTCGCCCAGGCGCCCGTCGCAGGCGAGCGGGTGACGGTGATGAGGACGCAGGAGGGGCTCACTGGCACCGACCTCCTCACTGCGTTCATCATGCACCGGGTCCTTCAGCTTCAGGGATGCTCCTGCCTCATCGGCGAAATGGTCGGCCTTCAAGACCCCGACCGCATGGGGTCGATGCGGCTGTCCGCGGAGCAGATCGCACGCGGTGTGAATGGCATCTCCAAGGCTAACCTTGGAGAGGACTGGCGGTTCGGCAAGGCGCCGTATAGCGAGTCGAACCCGACGCTGCAGGTGAGCGTCTGGTCTTCTTACTTTGCTGCTTGCACCTTCTCATCTGTCCTGACGTGATGCTGGAGGTACTTCTGAACGCGATTCGGCATGCTTACACCCGGGCTCCGTTGCAGGTGGCGCCGGTGGTGCCAGAGGAGCCCGCGGCTCATGGCGGGGAGGAGCAGGCCGAGTCCGACGCCGCTGGGCTCATGCGGGTAAGTCTCATGTTTTTTTTTGCGTGTCTTGAATTGCTGATCGCGGCACGGTGCGGGCGATGCTGATGCGGGTTGTTGATGTAGTGGCGTTGGGCGGGGGAGGCGGCGACGCGGGTGGAGCCAGGTCCTCGCATGGGGCGGCGCCGAGCTGCCTCAATGGGAAAGACAGCGTCACGCCGCGACCCCGGGCCCCGAAGCGCACGGCGGACCCGGCCGGGGCCAGGAGGCCGACCAAGAGGAAGCGCGGCGGTGGGCACGGGAGGCCAATCCCGGTCCCGGTTTTGTCGGGGTATGCTTTATCCCTCGTTTGCGCCCAGATTTTTTGAGCTAGTCTCGTTTCCTTATGCTCATTCTGTCTTCTTCTTCAGGTCGCCAATCACGCTGGCGAGGGCAGTGCCGGAAGCTGCGGCCGCCGAAGGGGCCGTGTTCCGCAGGAGCCAGTTCGACCTCGCCGACCAGGCCGAGGTGGAGGAATGGGCCGACTCGGACCTCGGCCTGGATCCGAATGATGCTGAAGCCTTGGCCTGGCAAGGCAGGAACCGGTCCGAGGCGGAGCTGGAGGCGGCGTCAGTCCGTGCTTGGACCGACGCGGCGGCGGCATGGGCACGAGCCGACGCGGAGCCGGCCTGTCGTGAGATGCCGGAGGGCACGGTGGTGGCGGCGACGGTCTTTGAGCCGTCGTCAGTGAGGGAGCGCAGCCGTGGAGGCCCGGCTAAGGTGGTGATCCTCGACCGGGAGGTCGTGGAGGTGGCGGATGACACCCCGCCACGGGCCGACGTGGTCGAGTGAGCGGGGGATGATGGCGGTGGAGGCGGCGTCGTCTTAAAAGAGGCGCTGCGGGCGGCGGTCCTGGAGGCGCCGCCAGTTTTGGAGGAGGCACCGCAGGCGGTGGTGCCGGAGGCCACCCCGGCAGCTGGGCCGGTGGTGGCGCAGCAGGCCGTCCCGACGTCCGGACCAGAGGCGGCGACGTAGGGCGTCCCGACGTCTGGGTAATCGTCGGCGCTAGGAGGAGCGTCGGAGGAGGTGCTAGCCGTGTCGCGAGCAGCCAGCGGGGAGCACGCCTTGGTGCCCCGGCAGGGAGGGCGCCGAGCTGCCGTGCCGCAGTCGGTGCGGAGCGGGGGCGCCGTCGTCTTCGGGCCTCAGACCCAGGAGGAGACAGTGCTGGACGCCGTCAGTCGCCGCCTGCGAGGCCGGATGGAACGGCTCGAGGCCTTCGCCCAAGCCGAGGTGGAGCGGACGCGCAACCTGGAGCGCGCATTTCTGGTAAGCCTTCTTTTTCTTGCAATTTCTTCTTTGTGGGTGTGCGCCAGCGCACCCACTGGGTGTAGGCCCCGAGGTTCGGGCCAACTACGTAGTAGTTGGGTCGAATCTTTAGAGCGTTGGACTTGTTCTGGCTTCTGCTTTCTTCAGCATCTCGACGCTTTCCGGCTTGCCGCCTACAATCGTCTCTTGGGCAAGCATCGGGAGCTCATGGAGCAGCTTGCTGCCAAGGAGGAGGAGCTCCGCGTCGCTGCAGGTATTCCTGTGCTCTTTTCTAGTGGGGGAGCGCACCCACTGGGTGTAGCCCCCGAGATTCGGGCCAACTGTGTAACAGTTGGTCCAAATCTTAAGTCTTGCTTTCTTTCTTCTGCTAAGTCCTTTTTTCGCAGCTGAGGTGCTGTCCTGGCGGACTCGTCTGCTCCAGGCCGGTCATCACTACGACTGGCTCGTTGCCAACACCGGCCGTCTTGGCGTCGAGGCGGCGCAGGCGAGGGCGGAGGCGGCCGCGGCTCGGCGGTCTCTCGACAAGGCCAACCGGCTGCATGAGCAGCTGGCGGGTCACAAGAGTCGCCTCGAGGCCGAGGTGGAGCTCCTTAAGGCGGAAGCCGCCAAGGTGATGGAGGCACTGTAGGCCCTGGTGGAGGCGGACCAACAGCGCGGCCAGCTGGACGACGACAAGGGCCGGCTCCAGGCCAAGGTGGATCGCCTGCGGGGGCAGGTCACCACGGCTGAGGGGGCCCGTGAGGACGAGGCCCGTCGCCAAGAGGCGGCCGAAGACAAGGATGCCGAGCTGAAGGCGGCCCTTGCCAAGTCGGCCGATCTGGAGAAGGCGCTCGAGGAGCGCGACCGCGCCATCGAACGGGAGCGGCGTGGTACGTTGCTTGAGGCGCAGCACCTGGAAGAGTCCTTCTCCAGTAAGTGCTTTTTTCTTGTAGTTTGGTGGGTCGGGATCCGGCCTTTCTTCCTTGTTGCTCTTGTTCTAACTTGCTTCTTCCTTTGCGGCAGGGGCCTTCCCGAAGATGCAGCGGCTGGCGGAGGAAGCCGTCCGCTATCAACGCGACCCGACCGGCGTTGTTGGGTCCGGGACAGATCCGTAGGCGGCCTGGACCTTCCCGGAGATCATCGCCGCCGCTGAGGCCCGCCTGCGGGTCCTGGGAATGCAGATGGAGCGGCTATCCAAGGCCGGCACCACGATGACGACGACCCTGTGGCCAGACTCCATCCAACCGAGTAGCTTCTCGCGCTTGGCGCGTTGGTTGGAGATGGGGCCGGACCGGCTTGGTGAGTTGCACGTCTCCGCCGCTCATGCCGGTGTTGAGATGGCGCTCCGGTTCATGTTGTCCTGGCATCCAGACCTGCAGCTAGATGCATTGATGGGCCAGCGGGCCGGTTCGGATCAGCTCTTGTTGGAGCTAGCCGGCCGGATCGCCTCACAGGCCAGCTACATCGTTGAGTTCGCCTTCCACAACGAGTTCCATCCGGAGCGGACAGAAGACGGCAGGGCCATGGACGGCGACGACTATGGCTTGCTCCTCCACGATCTGGAGGGGAGCTCGGAGGAAACGGGTGTCTACCATGACGCGGGTGCTGAGGAGGACACCGGCACCTTGCTAGACCCGGAGGCTGCCAGGGGAGAGCCGTCGACGTAGCGATGCGGCGTTGGAGATGCCTGAGACACTTTGAGTAAAATCTGTTAAGTAGCAGGTCCACCCACCCACTAGGGCTTTTAGGGTGCAAAGAACTCGGGCCGTGGGCCTTTTCTTAAATATTTGTGTAAATGTCGTGGGTGCTTTTGCTTTTTGCCTTCCGTTTTTTGGACCGATTTCATGCGCTTTTCCTTTCTCAAACCTCCCCCCGCGAGTCAGACGGCCGAGGCTCCGGTCTGTGACAAGGAGTTCGGTTCTCCGATAGGAGCGCGTAGGACTTGGGTTCCTCGAAACGTTGAGTGCGAGCGAAACACCCACTGGGCCGGGTGGCGGCAATCCGGCGAAGCTGGTTGGCGAGCAGCTGGTCATGCGGCTGTTCATTTGATGAATGGCGGGCCGGGTTGATCGACCCGGCAGCCTTTGACTTAGTGTATGAAGCATAAAGGAGCTTTGGCCCGTTGTGCATGCCAGCCGACAGCCAAAGCTAGATCTGTGGCTTTAGGGCGAAGTGGGGGACCGCGACGTACTAACTTTATCAGGAATCACCAAGTAAGGCGGTGGGGTGGCGACCGAGCCGGCCAGCCCCCGAGCCCCCAGGTCGAGCGAGTCGGACAGGTGGCCGGGTTCAGTGGTATAGTGATGCAAGAAAATAGGGACACAATAAATTGGTCGACAAAAGGCAGCCCCCGAGTCTCGTTCGGGGACCCCATAGTTTCATGCGTTTACAAAAGGCGACGATACATACGCTTGTGCGGATAACTGTAAAACGGGCGGAGGAGTTCCAGTTCCACAGCCGGGTCATTTCTTCACCGGCGGTGTCCTTCTTGCGCTTCCTTGACTTGCGTGCATCGATGAGGTAGTAGGCGTTGTGGTCGCGCAAGGCCCTGCTCACGATGAATGGGCCCTCCCATGGTGGGGACAACTTGTGCTGGCCCGCCTGCTCTTGGACGAGTCGGAGGACGAGGTCGCCCTCGCGGAATGCAAGTGGCTTTATCTTCTTGTTGTGGTAGTGCCTCAGGCCTTGCTGGTAGATGGCCGAGCGACTGAGCGCCAGGAGGCGTGCTTGTTCGAGCAGGTCGACGCCATCTTCGTGGGCTTCTCTGGCTTTGGCTTCGGTGTACATCACGACGCGCGGCGAGTCGAACTCGATGTCGGTCGGGATGATGGCTTCAGCTCCATAGACGAGGAAGAACAGGCTGAACCCGGTCGACCGATTCGGCGTGGTGCGTAGACTCCAGAGAACAACCAGCAATTCGTCAAGCCAGCTGTCGGGTGAGCGGATTAGTGGCTCGACGAGTCGCGGCTTGACGCCGGACAGGATGAGTCCGTTCGCCCGCTCGACCTGCCCGTTGGACTGCGGATGCGCAACGGAGGCCAGGTCGAGGCGGATGCCGGAGATAGAGCAGTATTGCTCAAGCGCGCCCTTGGCGAAGTTGGTGCCATTGTCGGTGATGATGTTATTCGACATGCCGTAGCGCACCGCTATGTCCTTGATGAACCGGACGACTGTTGGCCCGTCCAGTTTCTCGATTGGTCTTGCCTCGATCCACTTGGTGAATTTTTCCACTGCCACCAGCAGGTGCGTCATGCCGCCTCGAGCGGTTTTGAAGGGTCCCACCATGTCGAGTCCCCAGACCGCGAAGGGCCAGGCGATCGGTATGGTGCGGAGTGCTGACGCCGGCTGGTGGCTGCGTTTGCTGAAGCGCTGGCATCCCTCACACTTGAGGACGAGCGACTCGGCATCTTGGAGGGCCGTGGGCCAGTAGAAACCGTGGCGGAACGCCTTGGCCACCAGGGATCGTGATGCGGCGTGGTGCCCGCCCTCGCCCTGATGTATGTCGAGGAGGATGTCAATGCCCTATTCCTGCTCGACGCAGCGCTGGAACACGCTGGTGGAGCTGCGCTTGACGAGCTCATTGTTGATGATGCTGTAGGCGGACGACCGGCGCTGCACTTGCCGAGCTTCGGTCTCGTCCATGGGGAGAACCCCATTCTCCAAAAATTCTGATATTGGGAGGGCCCAAGATGGAGCCATAACCACGGCGAAGACGACCACCAGAGTGGGTTCCGAGTCGGTAGCCCCCGAGCCGGGTTGAGCAGCCCGCCGGTCGGGGATGGCAACGTCCGGGTCCGGGACGATGGTGGCCGGGTCGAGCTGAGCAGCCTCCGGGCCGGGTTCAGCAGCCCCCGGGCCGGGTTCAGCAGCCCCCGGGCCAGCTTGAGGTGCGTCCGGGTCGTTTGGAACGTGGATGGACTTAGAGTCCGGTGATGGCTTGACGGATGGCTTGCGCAGGTGCTCGAGGGAGACACCGGACAGGATGGCTTGTCGTGACGAGGCGATCTTGGCGAGTGTGTCGGCTTCTTCATTCTGCGCGCGCGGGATGTGGAGGAACTCGCAGCCCTCGAAGGATCCGGACAGCTTTTGGACGAGGAAGCGGTAGCTTGCCATGTTGGAGTCGCGGGCGTCCCATTCGCCGGAGCATTGCTGCACCACCAGGTCCGAGTCTCCATAGCATAGGATGCGCCGGATGCCGAGTTCCTTGGCAAGCCAGAGGCCATGCACAAGGGCTTCGTACTCGGCAATGTTGTTGGAGGCGGCGAAGTGGATCTGGAACGCGTAGCGGAGCCGGTCGCCCTTCGGGAATGACAGTACGATGCCAGCCCCCAAGCTGAGTCGTATCTTGGACCCGTCGAAGTGCATGCGCCAATGCGTCGAGTTGGGGGGCGGTGGCAAGTACTGGGTCTCGGTCCAGTCGACGAGGAAGTCGGCCAGGGCTTGAGACTTGATCGTGGTGCGGGGCTCGTAGAGGATGGTGTGGCCGGCTAGCTGGATCACCCACTTGGCAACCCGGCCAGAGGCATCCCGGCACCCGATGATTTCTCCGATAGGCGCCATGCTGACCACGGTGACAACATGCTCTTGGAAATACTACTTCAGCTTCTTGGCGGTGAAGTACACGCCTTAACACATCTTCTGGTAGTGCGGGTAGTTCTGCTTGGAGATGGAGAGCACCTCGCTCAGGTAGTAGACTGGGCGCTGGACGGCTTGGATCTTGCCCTTCTCTGGTCGCTCGACCACCAGCACCGTGCTAACCGCCCGCGAGGTCGCGGCTATGTAGAGCAACAGCGGCTCCTTATCGGTTGGCGCAGCCGGGACTGGTGCGGTGGAGAGCATGCGCTTGAGGTCTTGGAAGGCCTCGTATGCCTTGCCGTTCCATTCGAACGGGCTTGTCTTCTTCATCAGCTAGTACAGGGGTAGCGCCCTCTCGCCTAGCCGGCTTAGAAACCGGCTGACCGAGGCCAAGCATCTGGTGAACTTCTGGACATTGCGCAGCCGAGCCGGCTTGTGCATGCGCTCGATGGCCTTGATCTTCTCTGGGTTCGCCTCAATGCCGCGTTCCGAAATGAGGAAGCCGAGTAGCTTTCCGGTCGGGACGTCGAAGACGCATTTTTCTGGGTTAAGCTTGACCTTGTATTCGTGGAGGTTGCCGAATGTTTCCTTCAAATCGTCGAGGAGCGTGAGGTGCTGCTTGGTCTTCACCATGATGTCTTCCACGTACACGTGAATATTGCGGCCGAGTTGCGGCAGCAGGCATTTCTGCATGCAGCATTGGAAAGTGGCGCCGGTGTTCTTCAAGCCGAACAACAGGGTGATGTAGCAATATGCCCCAAAGGGCGTGTTGAAGGACGTATTCAGGGCGTCGGCTGGGTCCAGCTTGATCTGGTGGTAGCCGGAGTAAGCGTCCAGGAAGGACAGGAGCTCACACCCAG
Organism: Triticum aestivum; assembly: GCF_018294505.1. Taxonomy (NCBI): domain Eukaryota; kingdom Viridiplantae; phylum Streptophyta; class Magnoliopsida; order Poales; family Poaceae; genus Triticum; species Triticum aestivum. Next base: position 98,004,869 of record NC_057807.1, on the reverse strand, counting down.
CGGTCAAGTCGATGACTTGGTCGATCCGCGGGAGAGAGAACGGATCCTTGGGACAGGCCTTGTTGAGGCTGGTGTAGTCAATACACATGCGCCAGGTGTTTTTCTTCTTTAGGACAACGACTGGATTGGCCAGCCACTCGGGGTGAAACACTTCCGGCCGCCAAAAGCTTGGCGACATCTTCACAAATGGTTCTTCTTTTCTCTTCGGAAAATCGTTGTAGGGGTTGACGGACAGGCTTGGCGTACTTGCGGACGTGAAGTTTGTGCTCGGCGTACTTCCTCGGGATACCTGGCATGTCCTTCGGGGTCCATGCGAAGATATCCCGATTCTCATGGAGGAAGTCGACGAGCTCGCCTTCCTATTTGCTGTCAAGGCGGGCGCCTACGATAATGTACTTGCTGCAGCTGGGGTCTTCCGGGTTGAGCTTCACTTTCTTGGTCTCCTAGGAGGGCTTGAAGGGGTCCTCGTCGGTCGGGTCCGGGGTCGGGATCAACGCAGCGGAGGCCTCGCCTACCAGGGCAACGATCCGGTCGAGCTGGCGCTACTCCTCGGCAATGACCAGCGACTTGGCCAACTTGGCACCGTCTCGGGCGCACTCCAAGGACTTGCAGTAATCGCCAGTGATGGTGATGAGGCCCTTGGGACCCGACATCTTCATCTTCAGATACGTGTAGTGGGGAACCACCATGAACTTGGCGAGCGCGGGCCAGCCCAGCAACGCGTGATACGCACTGGACAGGTCCACCACCTCGAACCAGATCGGTTTGCACCGGAAGTGGCTGCTGTCACCGAACAGGACATCGAGCCGGAGCCGGCCAATGGGGGAGCAGGAGAGGCCGGGCACGATGCCGTGGAAGATCATCCGGGTCGGCTCCAGGACCTCGGCCTTGAGGCCGAGCTTGGTCATCGTGTCGCGGTAGAGGATGTTGATGCTGATGCCGCCGTCGATGAGGACTCGGGAGAACTTGCATGTGCGCCACGCGACGATGGTGGGGTTGAGGACGAGGGCATAACCACCCGGACTCTGCATGACTGCCGGGTGATCCTCTTGGGTCCAGGTGATCAGGCGTTCCGACCAATGCATGAACTCTGGCTTGGCCGGGCCAACGGTGTTCACCTCCTGCCGAAGGAGGTGCTCGCTGCGCTTGTCATCGCCAAGGCTGGTGAAGACGACGTAGGACGCGTTCTGGTCCGTGTAGGCATCATCGCGCATTGCACCGCCAGCTGGAGGTGGCGGTGGAGGCGGAGGTGGCTGTCCTACTCCTGGAGCCGGAGCCTGAGGAGGCGGGACGTCGCCCCTCATGATGCGCTTGGTGATGGCGCACTGCCGAAGCGTGTGCGTGGAGGGTCTTGCGCCGCTGTGGTACTTGCAGGTGGCGTCGAGCATCTGCTCGAAGCTCATGGCGGGTTGCCATGCCGTCTTGCCGGTTTGCCGGCGCTTCGCCGCCGGGTAAGCCGCGGGCTCGGTGGCCGCGACAAGGCGGTTGTCGTGATGCTGCACCAGCTGGTCGGCCTTGCGCTTGTTGTTCTGGTGATGCTGCTGCCGGCTGCTTTTGCCGGCCGGCTTCAGAGGGGGAACCGGCTTCGCCTTGCCGGCTTCGTCTAGTGCCACCTGGATCTCCATGGCGGAGTCGGCATTGGCGTACTTGTGCGCCGTCACCATGAGCGCGGCCATGGTGGCCGGCTCAGAGCGTAGGAGCTTGTGCTTGAGGAGGGTGCCGTCTCGGCACCCGCTGACGAAGTACTGGATCACCTGGACTTCATGGACGCCCTCGCAGCTATTCTGGAGCTCGGTGCAGCGTGTGAGGTACTCGCGACCGGTCTCCGTAGGCCCTTGGACGCACATGGCGAGCTGGCTAGGGCGGCCGGGTGGCTTGTAGGTCCCCCTGGAGTTGCGGACAAAGGCTTCCTCGAAGTCCACCCACGTGTTGATGCTGCCCATCGGCAGGCTGTTCAACCACGTGCGGGCTGACCCTTGGAGCATGAGTGGTGCGTAGTGCACGGCGAGACAACGATTGGCACCGGTGATGCCAATGGCCGTGGTGTAGTCGGTGAGCCAGTCTTATGGCTTCACCGTCCTGTTGTACTTGGGGGTGTCGCGGGGGAGCATGAACCCTTTGGGGAAGGGCTCCTCTCGGATGTCCGGGCCGAAGCACGCCGGCCCGATAGCACCGCTCTCCTCCACCTCCAGGGAGCGAGCGAGCTGATCGAGGCGGTGGCGAGCGTCGGCGTCGTCGATGGCGCGCAGGCCGAGTGGACTTGCGGCCAGGCCACGGGGGGGCGGGTCGGTTGGAGCCGGACGCCGGCTATGCTGGCCGGGTCCGCGCTGGATCTCTGGGACGGGCTCGTCGCCCAATCCGCTGGCAGCTGTAGCGGCCGGGTCACGCCGAGTCCGGGCTTGGCCGGAGTGCGCCTCGCCGGGTGGCGAGGAAGCGGTGTGCAGAAGTTCACCGGGCCCGCCAAGGCGGGCGGAGCCGGATCCCACCGGCTTGGCGAGCTGGTTGAGGCGGTCCTGTTGGGTGTTGGCGGCATGGAGGAGTTCGTGCATCCGCCTGATGCGCTCTTTCAGCTCCTCACCCATGAGCTGGTCCAGGCCGGCTGCGGCTGCCTGGGCAGCACGCATGTTCTTTGCTGGGGTCTCGTAGACGGTTGGGACGGCGCCGAGGGCCCGGCCGATCACTCCTCCCCGGGCACGCACGTTGGCGACCCGGCTTGGCTCGGCCGCGGCAGGCGTGAATCCATAGGCGGCATTGCGCTCCAGCTGAGCGGCGTCCAGGCAATACTGACTGGCGGCGATCGTCTCGGACAGGTCCACCATCTGCTAGCGCCTTTCCTCGAGCTGGTTTGGGCCTCAACGACGTTGGTGGCATCGATGTCGGTGCCTATGGGGATGCGGAGGCTCTGCATCGCGGTGCGCAACGGATCGGACAGCTCGGTCCGTTCCGTTGCGGCCCTGGCTTCGGCAGCCTTCCTCGTCTTGCTCGACGAGGAGGAGGCGCCATCGCTGGTGACGAAGACCTCCACATGGACGTCCATTGCCCCGGCAGAAACGCCGCCGCAGAGGGAGAGGGGAGAGTCGGAGTAGTTGAGCACCTCGCTGGGGTACTCGTCAGCCACGAACGCATCGGTGATGCATAGCGCGGCGAAGAAGGCGGCAAGCGCACCGACGACGTCGTCCGCTAGTGCGACGGACTCGTCGGTGTAGGAGAAGGGCCTCGTCTGAAGCATGCTTCTGACCAGCTCCTCGAGTTGCCCCATGGTGGGCGCCAACTGTCATGGTGGGCGCACCGCAGATGCCAAGGGATGGCTAAAGAGAGCAGGAAGCCCGAGGGCGCTGGTGGACTCCAGAGGCGAGGTTGGCATGAGCGGGCGCGGGATGCCGGACATACCCAGGTTCATGGCTCTCCGGAGAGATAATACCCCTAGTCATGCTGAGTGTAGTTGGATGGTCGATAGTACAATGTTGCTCCTGGAGCTGTATGGGGGAGGAAAAAGCTGGTCAAAGCTGTTTGATGGCTAGTCCTATGCTTACTTGCTTTTCTCCTGTATCTGTTGCCTGCCTGCCCGTATGATTGTGGGCTCCCAGGGAGTTTTATAGACCAACCCCCCAGGGGTACAATGGTAATGTTACAAGTTGGTGGGTCCATATTACCGGTGTCTAGGGACCCGGGCTGGGTCCGCTGAGGGCTTGTGGTTTGCCGGGTTCCCCTAGGTGCGGGCCCCGCATGCCTAGGGGGACTGTGCGCCGTCTTGTCGATTGTTAGGGCGTGGTCGAGTCGAGTCGCATACAATGCTCTCCGTCAGGTTGCCGCTTGCTATCGTCAGTAGTGAGGGCGGGGTACTGTAGCCACGCCGACCCTGGTCAGCGGGTAGGTGAGGGGCACTGTTGCCACATTCCCGCTGACCAGAGGCATGGGCGGGGCACTGTTGCCTCGGTCATCATTCATTGAAGACTCGTCCCCATCATACGGCCTGGATGGGACGGGAGCTGACCCGCGGATGGATTGCATAGCACTCCACGGGTGGTGCTGGCTTGTCGAGGAAGCTTTGGTCGTGCCGGGTTCGGCTGTCTTGCGCTAGTCGTTGGGGCCGAGTCGACGTGTCTTGCCGAGTCGGCGAGTCTAGCCGGCTTGTGGGGCTTGGCCGGGTCGAGCGACCTGGCCAAGCGCATGCCGGTATTGAGGGGCGGTGCCAGCCCCGTTGTTTTGAAGAGGATCTGGGTTGTTGCCTGCACGGGGTCCATCCCCCCGACACCTTTCTTAGATTGATCCATACTGAACTTCTTCAATATCTTGTCAAGGTATGTCCTTTGTGAAAGACCAATGAGGCGTCTCGATCTATCTCTATAGATCTTGATGCCTAATATGTAAGCAGGTTCTCCAATGTCCTTCACTGAAAAACACTTATTCAAGTAGGCCTTTACGCTTTCCAAAAGTTCTATATCATTTCCCATCAATAGTATGTCATCTACATATAATATGAGAAATGCTATACAGCTCCCACTCACTTTCTTGTAAACACAGGCTTCTCCATAAGTCTGCATAAACCCAAACACTTTGATCATTTCATTAAAGCGAATGTTCCAACTCCGAGATGCTTGCACCAGCCATAGATGGAGCGCTGGAGCTTGCACACCTTGTCAGCATTCTTAGGATCGACAAAACTTTCCGGCTGCATCATATACAATTCTTCCTTAAGGAAATCGTTAAGGGATGCCATTTTGACGTCCATTTGCCATATCTCATAATCATAGAATGCGGCAACTGCTAACATGATTCGGACGGGCTTAAGCTTCGCTACGGTGAGAAGGTCTCAGCGTAGTCAACCCCTTGAACTTGTCGATAACCCTTAGCGACAAGCCGAGCCTTATAGACGGTCACATTATCATTTTTGTCAGTCTTCTTCTTAAATATCCACTTATTTTCTATGGCTTGCCTATCATCGGGCAAGTCTGTCAAAGTCCATACTTCTTTTCATACATGGATCCTATCTCAGATTTCATGGCTTCAAGCCATTTGTTGAAATCCGGGCCCACCATCGCTTCTTCATAGCTCGAAGGTTCATCGTTTTCTAACAACATGATGTCCAAGACAGGGTTGCCGTACCACTCTCGTGCGGAACATGCCCTTGTGGACCTACGAAGTTCAGTAGCCACTTGATCCGAAGTTTCATGACCATCATGATTAACTTCCTCTCTAGTCGGCGCAGGCATCACAGAAACATCTTCCTCAGTTGCGCTACTCTCTGGTTCAAGAGGCGGTACTTCATCAAGTTCTACTTTCCTCCCACTTCTTTCGAGATAAACTCTTTCTCCAGAAAGGATCTGTTCTTGGAAACAAAAATCTTGCCTTCGGATATGAGGTAGAAGGTATACCCAATGGTTTCCTTAGGGTATCCTATCAAGATGCATTTTCCAACTTTGGGTTCGAGCTTTTCAGGTTGAAGTTTCTTGACATAAGCATCACATCCCCAAAATTTTAGAAACGATAGCTTAGGTTTCTTCCCAAACCATAATTCATATGGTGTCATCTCAACGGATTTAGACGGTGCCCTATTTAAAGTGAATGCGGCTGTCTCTAAAGCATAACCCCAAAATGATAGCGGTAAATCAGTAAGAGACATCATAGATCGCACCATATCCAATAGAGTGCGATTATGACGTTCGGACACACCATTACGCTGAGGTGTTCCAGGCGGCGTGAGTTGTGAAACAATTCCACATTTCCTTAAGTGCGTACCAAACTCGTGATTCTCCTCAACGATCTGATCGTAAGAATTTTATTTTCCTGTCACGTTGATTCTCTACCTCACTCTAAAATTCCTTGAACTTTTCAAAGGTCTCGGACTTGTGTTTCATTAAGTAGACATACTCATATCTACTTAAGTCATCAATGAGGGTGAGAACATAACGATAGCCACCGCGAGCCTCAACACTCATTGGAACGCACACATCAGTATGTATTATTTCCAACAAGTTGGTTGCTCGCTCCATTGTTCCGGAGAATGGAGTCTTGGTCATTTTTCCCATGAGGCATGATTCACACGTGTCAAATGATTCATAATCAAGAGACTCCAAAAGTCCATCTGCATGGAGTTTCTTCATGCGTTTGACACCAATGTGACACAGGCGGCAGTGCCAGAAGTATGTGGGACTATCATTATCAACCTTACATCTTTTGGCATTCACATAATGAATATGTGTAACATCATGTTCGAGATTCAATAAAAATAAACCATTGACCAGCGGGGCATGACCATAAAACATATCTCTCATATAAATGGAACAACCATTATTCTTGGATTTAAATGACTAGCCATCTCGCATTAAACGAGATCCAGATACAATGTTCATGCTCAAAGCTGGCACTAAATAACAATTATTGAGGTTTAAAACTAACCCTGTAGGTATACGTAGAGGTAGCATGCTGACGGCGAGCACATCGACCTTGGAACCATTCCCGACGCGCATCATCACCTGATCCTTCGCCAGTTTCTGCTTATGCCGCAGCTCCTGTTTTGAGTTACAAATATGAGCAACCGCACCAGTATCAAATACCCAGGAGCTACTACGAGCGCTGGTAAGGTACACATCAATAACATGTATATTACATATACCTTTGGTGTTGCCGGCCTTCTTATCCGCTAAGTACTTGGGGCAGTTCCGCTTCTAGTGACCATTTCCCTTGCAATAAAAGCACCAAGTCTCGGGCTTGGGTCCATTGTTTGGCTTCTTCCCGACAACTATTTTACCGGGTGCGAGAACTCCCTTGTCGTCCTTCTTGAAGTTCTTTTTACCCTTGCCTTTCTTGAAACTAGTGGTCTTATTCACCATCAACACTTGATGTTCCTTTTTGATTTCCACCTCCATTGATTTCAGCATTGAATATTACTCAGGAATGGACTTCTCCATCCCTTGCATATTGTAGTTCATCACAAAGCTCTTGTAGCTAGGTGGGAGCGACTGGAGGATCTTGTCAATGACCGAGTCATATGGAAGATTCACTCCTAGCTGAGACAAACGGTTGTGCAACCCAGACATTTTGAGTATATGCTCGCTGACAGAACTATTTTCCTCCATCTTACAATTGTAGAACTTGTCGGAGACTTCATATCTCTCAACCCGGGCATGAGCTTGGAAAACCATTTTCAGCTCTTGGAACAACTCATATGCTCTGTGCTTCTCAAAATGCTTTTGGAGCCCCGGTTCTAAGCTGTAAAGCATGCCGCACTAAACCAGGGAGTAATCATCATTATGCGACTGCCAGGCATTCATAACGTCTTGAGTTGCTGGGAAAATGGGTGTGTTGCCTAGTGGTGCTTCAATGACATATGCTTTCTTGGCAGCTATGAGGATGATCCTCATGTTTCGGACCCGGTCCGTATAGTTGCTACCATTGTCTTTCAGCTTGGTTTTCTCTAGGAACGCGTTGAAGTTGAGGGCAACATTAGCGTGGGCCATTTGATCTACAAGACATATTGTAAAGATATTTTAGACTATGTTCATGATAATTAAGTTCATCTAATCAAATTATTTAATGAATTCCCGCTCAGATAGACATCCCTCTAGTCATCTACGTGATACATGATCCGAGTCAACTAGGCTATGTCTGATCCTCACGTGAGATGGACTAGTCATCATCGGTGAACATCCTCATGTTGATCATATCTACTATATGACTCATGTTTGACCTTTTGGTCTCTCGTGTTCCGAGGCCATGTCTGTACATGCTAGGCTCGTCAAGTCAGCCTAAGTGTTTTGCATGTGTAAATCTGGCTTACACCCGTTGTATGCGAACGTTAGAATCTATCACACCCGATCATCACGTGGTGCTTCGAAACAACGAACTTTCTCAATAGTGCACAGTTAGGGGGAACAAATCTCTTGAAATTTTAGTGAGGTATCATCTTATTTATGCTACCGTCGTTCTAAGCAAATAAGATGTAAACATGACAAACATCACATGCAAATCATAAAGTGACACGATATGGCAATATCATCTTGTGCCTTTGATCTCCATCTTTGAGGCGCGGCATGATCACCTTCGTCACCGGCATGACACCATGATCTCCATCATTGTGTCTTCATGAATTTGTCTCGCCAACTATTACTTCTACTACTATGGCTAATCGTTAGCAATAAATTAAAGTAATTACATGGCGTTCTCATTGACATGCAGGTCATACAATAAATTAAGACAACTCCTATGGCTCCTGCCGGTTGTCATACTCATCGACATGCAAGTCGTGATTCCTATTACAAGAACATGATCAATCTCATCATCACATATATCATTCATCACATCCTTTTGGCCATATCACATCACATAGCATAACCTGCAAAACAAGTTAGACGTCCTCTAATTGTTGTTGCATGTTTTACTTGGCTGCTATGGGTTTCTAGCAAGAACGTTTCTTACCTACGCAAAAGCCGCAATGGTGATATGCCAATTGCTATTTACCCTTCATAAGGACCCTTTTCATCGAATCTGATCCAACTAAAGTGGGAGAGACAGACACCCACTAGCCACCTTATGCAACAAGTGCATGTCAGTCAGTGGAACCTGTCTTACATAAGCGTACGTGTATGGTCGGTCTGGGCCGCTTCATTCACAATGCCGCCGAATCAAGATAGGACTAGTAACGGTAAGCAAATTAAACAAACCATCGCCCACAGCTACTTGTGTTCTACTCGTGCATAGAATCTATGCATAGACCTAGCTCATGATGGCACTGTTGGGGAACATAGCAGTAATTCAAAATTTTCCTATGTATCACCAAGATCAATCTAGGAGATGCTAGCAACGAGAGAGAGAGGGAGTGCATTTTCATACCTCTTGAAGATAGCTAAGCGGAAGCGTTGCAAGAACGCGGTTGATGGAGTCGTACTCGCGGCGATTCAAATCGCAGAAGATCCGATCTGGCGCCGAATGGATGGAGCCTCCGCGTTCAACACGCGTACAGCCCGGGGACGTCTCCTCCTTCTTGATCCAGCAAGGGGAGAGGAGAAGTTGAGGGAGAGATCTGGCAGCACGATGGCATGGTGGTGGAGCTTGCAGTTTTTTGCAGGGCTTCGCCAAACTATATGGAGGAGGAGGAGGTGTTGGAGGAGGGAGGGGTTGCGCCAGGGGAAGGGTGTGGCAGCCCTCCCACCCCACCACTATTTATAGTGGAAGGGGAGAGGGGACCGCCCCCCTAGATCCCATCTACAAGGGGGGCGACGGCCAAGGGGGGGACTTGCCCCCCAAGTTTGGTGGGAGGCGCCCCCACCCCCTAGGGTTTCCAACCCTAGGCGCCTTGGGCCCTTGTGGGGGCGCACAAGCCCATAAGGGGGCTGGTTCACACCCTTGTTCAGCCCATTAAGTCCCCTGGGGCAGGTGGTCCCGCCCGATGGACCCCCAGACACCTTTTGATGGTCCCGGTACAGTACCGATAACCCCCGAAACTATTCCGGTGACTTAAACTGGACTTCCCATATATAAATCTTTACCTCCGGACCATTCCGGAACTCCTCCCGACATCCGGGATCTCATCTGGGACTCTGAACAACCTTCGGCAACCACATACAATTTCCCATAACAACTTTAGCGTCATTGAACCTTAAGTGTGTAGACCCTACGGGTTTGGGAACCATGCAAACATGACCGAGACATCTCTCCGGCCAATAACCAACAACGGGATCTGGATACCCATGTTGGTTCCCACATGTTCCGCGATGATCTCATCGGATGAACCACGATGTCGGGGATTCAATCAATCCCGTATACAATTCCCTTTGTCCACCGGTATGTTACTTGCCCGAGATTTGATCGTCGGTATCCCCATACCTTGTTCAATCTCGTTACCGGCAAGTATCTTTACTCGTTGCGTAACGCATGATACCATGACTAACTCAGTCACATATTGAGCTCATTATGATGATGCATTACCGAGTGGGCCAGAGATACCTCTCCGTCATACGGAGTGACAAATCCCAGTCTCGATTCATGCCAACCCAACAGACACTTTCGGAGATACATGTAGTGCACCTTTATAGCCACCCAGTTACGTTGTGACGTTTGGCACACCCAAAGCATTCCTACGGTATCCGGGACTTGCACAATCTCATGGTCTAAGGAAATGATACTTGACATTAGAAAAGCTCTTAGCAGACGAACTACACGATCTTGTGCTATGCTTAGGATTGGGTCTTGTCCATCACATCATTCTCCTAATGATGTGATCCCGTTATTAATGACATCCAATGTCCATGGTCAGGAAACCACAACCATCTATTGATCAACGAGCTAGTCAACTAGAGGCTTACTAGGGACATATTACGGTCTATGTATTCACACATGTATTACGGTTTCCGGTTAATACAATTATAGCATGAACAACAGAAAATTATCATGAACAAGGAAATATAATAATAACCATTTTATTATTGCCTCTAGGGCATATTTCCAACAATTACGTCTGATCCCTGTGACTCCAATACAATGAGGACTACGGGAACATCATGATTTTTGATGCCGAGGTTCGAGTGACAACCTAATCCTGCCATCATCTCACCTCCTGGGCAACTGACCTGAAGAGGGCTCCTAAGTGTTCTAGTAGGCAAACCATTCTTTTTCACAACTACCCTTGATATGAATAAATGTGATGCACCAGAATCAAAAAGTAACAATACTGGACATGAGTTTAACAAGAACTTACCAACCACAGTCTCTGGCTGATTGTAAACCTCCTCCACATCAATGTGGCTCACATGAGCACGGGGAAAAGGATTGGGCTTCTTGGTTGCCAAGTTTCCATGCCATTTTCGTTTGCATTTCCCTGCTTGGTCTCCGGAAAATTGGTGGCATAATGTCTCGTCTCCTTGCACTTGAAGCAGGTGATATGACTCACATCCTTCTGAGTCAGAGTGGGACGATACTTACTGCCATTGCCTCCATTGCGAGTCTTGGAGTTGTTGTGCTTGTGACAATTGTTCTCATTTCCTCCATGGTTATGTCCTCCATGAGTGTGTCCTCCATGGCTATGGTGAGTGTGTCCTCCTGATCCAGTGTTTCCTGAATACGGAGGGTAGAGAGGCTTCTGCTAAGCTCTAGAGCTGTACTTTCCCTGTCCATACTTGAAAGTGCGTTATGTCGACTAGAGGGGGGGTGAATAGGCGATTTTTATGAATTCTTCACTGAGGAATTTGCCGGTGAGGAAATTCCTTAGAGAAGAACTATTAGCAGCGGAATAAGTACTCAGAAGTAGGCATAACAGAATACAAGCATGGTCATCATGAAGAAATGAAAACTAGCACAGAGTACAGAAAGCGTAATCACAGGATAACACAAGATGAAGACAAACAGACTGAAGAAATTGAACTGAGGAAATTGAGAATGTCTTCAGTCAAAGTCTTCAAACACAGATATGAACAAACAATCAACACAGTAATGAGGAAATGAAAGGGTTGAGGAAATAGAACCAATTAGGTTGGTAAAGACAATGATTTGGTAGACCAGTTCCAACTGTTGTCTCAGTTGTACGTCTGGTTGGAGCGGCTGAGTATTTAAACTCGAGGACACGCAGTCTCGGACACCAAGTCACTGAGCACGCAGCTCAAGACACCCAGTCCTCACCACATTCTCCTTGAACTAAGGTCACGCAGACCTCGTCCAATCACTCGTGGTAAGTCTTCAGGCGACTTCCAAACCTTCACAGACTTGGTCACTCGGCGATCCACAATTCCTCTTGGATGCTCTAGACCTTGACGCCTAACCGTCTGGAAGAAGCACAGTCTTCAAAGGTAACAAGCATCGGATCCATGCGGGATCAATTTCTTCAGTGATGCTCAATCACTTTGGGTTTGTAGGGGTTTGGTTTTGGGGTTTTTCCTCACTCGATGATTTTCGCTCAAAGTCCTTGGAGGATGGGTTGCTCTCAAATGACAAGTGTCAATTTCTCTCGGAGTAGCCAACCAGCTAGTGCTTGTAGCGGGCGGCTATTTATAGCCTAGGGAATAGCCCGACATGATAAGACATAAATGCCCTTGTCTGATATGACCATTAGGTGGATAATATATTTTGGGACAGCTGGCGCGCAGCACAGCAACGGTCGGAAATTTGACTCTCAAATTCCTCAGGGCTATCATATTCCTCACTGTGTAGGTAATTCGCACTGACGAATTCCTAACTCCTCAGTCAGAACAAATTCATCAGCGACCAGAAGAACTTCGTCTCTGTCACTGAAGAAAGTGACTGAACTGTATGAGATTTCCAAAGGCTTCACTCGAAGGGATTAGTAGGTGTAGGATTTTGAGTTGAGCATCACATGGAAATTTTTCCTTAGTATTTCCTCGACCCCCTTTAACAGTACGGTGTTTCCTATGACTCAATAAGGAGAAAATGAAACTACGAAAACAAAAGTCTTCACGCTTCATGTTCCACAAATGAATACCAAGTCTTCAAGGTCACACCAATTTCTTCACTTTCAAAGTCTTCAGAAAGTCTTCAGAATATCAAAGTCTTCAGTTGAAGAACTTCATTTATAGGGGTCGACTTTCTCTGTAAATATCAAACTCCTCATAGACTTATAGACCTGTGTATACTCACAAACGCATTAGTCGCTTAACCTATAAGTCTCCAATACACCAAAATCACTAAGGGGCACTAGATGCACTTACAATCTCCCCCTTTTTGGTGATTGATGACAAAATAGGTTAAGTTTTCAACGGGGATAAACATATGAAGTGTATACACTGATATTGAGGAATTTGATTACAAGATATAGAAGAACTCCCCGTGAAGATGTGCATAGTGAGGAATTTGCTTTTGAGGCAATGCACATTTGAAGAGTTGAATCATGGAGATCTCCCCCTATATCTTGTAATTCATACACACATTTGATATATAATATGAAGAATTTGAAATGCATGATGAAATATGGTGCCTGATGAGATTCAGCATGCGTGCAATGTCATTAACGAGGAATAAGCATGAAAATCATAATGCAACAAAAGTATCAGCGCACCATCGGGTTTAAGATTACAACTCGATCCAAATAAAAGTTTCAGAAGAACGAGAGTTGCAACTTAGAGAAAAATGCCCTTAATATAGACCCGCTTGAAGACTAACTCAGATTTCTCCCCCTTTGTCATCAAATGACCAAAAGGATTGAAACTGAGGACTAACACCCCTGAAGAATTTCAAGTTGATGGAGGAGCGCCAGCGTTGTCGGGGTTGTTTGTTGTAGCAGGGCCTGCCGCAGTGTCATCCAAATCTTCATACTCATCAGTGTCACGCGATGAAGAATAAGAGCTGGCCACCAGTGGAGGAATTTTGACCTTCTTGAATTTCTTCGGAGGAGGTGCAGACCAGTCAAATTCTTCCTTGAGACCCATAGTCTCCAGTTCTTCAGCGCTATAGACATGAGTGAGGACAGCCCAGGTGCGGTTGAAGGTTTCATGAAGGTAGTATTGGTTCTTCTTCACTGCATTGTGTGTTGAGGTCATATTTTGAAGAAGTGCACCAAACTGACGCTTTACCCATTTGTGATTGCGATCAACCTTCTGATGAAGACTGAGGAGTAACTCACGGTCAGTCATCACCCTGGGTGCTGTGGCTTGAGGACTTTGCTTGGCTGAGGTATTTGCGGCAGAGTCATGTGTGGCGGAATCGTCATTGGTAGAGTAAGATGCAGCTTTGCGAAATTGACCATCCAATGGACGAATGCCTTCATCGATCACAGCAGCGCCCTTGCCTTTATCATCAGCTGATGAAACTGTCCGTTTGAGGACTTCAATGGGAGGCAAGTAGCTACCGTGGTTCAGAATGTCAGCTTTGTAATTCAGTGAAGACCTTGCCCTGATGAATCTCATAATCTAAGGAGCATAGGGCTTCAGCTCGAATGGTAACATAGCAATATTGGCCAGAGTCCTCATGAAGAAATCATGGAAGTTGACGGGAACGCCATGAATGATGTTGAAAAGCATATTCTTCATGATGCCAACGACTTCTTCATCATTTGAGTCGTGGCCTTTGATAGGACTCATTGTCTTCGTCAGAATTCGATAGACAGTCCGAGGCACATAAAGTAATTCCTTGACAAGGAATTTGGTTCTTGGGGCCTGCCTTGGCTTCAAAGGCTTCATCAGCACTTGCATATAGTGATTTGAAAGTTCTGGTTCGTTGTAGATACAATGAGCACCGTTAAGTGGAGGACTGAGAGGTAAAGCACGAAGCAATTCAGTTGCTGGTGCCTTGTAGTGAGTATTTTCAGACATCCAGTCCAACACCCATGAGTTCACGTCTTTAGCATTTCCAGTGATATGCAGTGTCGCGTAGAACTGAAGAATAAGTTCTTCATTCCAGTCACAGATATCAGTGCAGAAATTCAGAAGTCCTGCGTCGTGAAGAACACTGAGGACTTTCTCAAAGCATGGCAGAGACTCCATGTCCACATGAGGAATATGTGCATGATCGAAGATGTTGTCTTTGTTGAAGAGCACTGAGGAATAGAAATTGGCTTGACTGGCAGTCCAGAAACGCCTCTTCCTTATGCGAGCAAAATCATATGGATTATAGTCAGTGAAGAATACATGCTCGGCAAAGAAATCTTCAGCCTTGAACTTCTGTTTGCTTGAGAACGGATTCTTTTGCTTTGGCAGAGGGGTGTCAGTGAGTTGCATCACCACCTTAGGAATCGCGAGCTCAGGTTCTTCAGGCTGAGGAATTTCTTGTTCCTCAACTGGTGCAGTCTAAGGATCAGCAGTAGCAGGTTCATCAGCACTAGTGGCTGGAATTTCTTCATGCACAGAGAAAGTGGGTTGAGTTTCTTCAGAGCCCATTTGAACTGTTGGTGCAGGGGACTGAGGTATCTGTTGGAGTGGGGTGAAGACAGGAGTATTGGGATGCTGACTTTCCCAGAAGTCATCATTCATCACAGGTGTGGTGCACCCAATATCCACATCTTCATCTTCAATTTCCTCAACCCCAGCCTCTTCAGCTGTGAACTGAGGCATAGGTGAGGAAATGACTGGCGTTGAAGGGATTGCGTCCACTTCAATTTCTTCATCAATTTGCTCTGACGAAGCAGCAGAATGATGTTCTTCATCAGATCCAATTGGGATCTCATCGTCTTCTCCAAAAGGAACAAGGTCCTTTGATGGCATGGAGGAAATAGGAACAGCATCAATTGGATTTTCGAGTGAGCTGGTCATTGGCTTCATTTTCTTCGCAGTCGAAGAGTTTGACACAGCTGATGCCTTCCTTTTCTTCACTGCAGATCTCTCTGCAGCCTTAGTCTTCTTCACATCAGAAGCAGATGGGAGAATTGGAGTTGGTGTTGGCGCAGGAGGAGCTGAGGAATCTGGATGAATTTCTTCAGGCACAACTTGTGCAGTTGCCCTAACTTCTTCAGTTTCTTCAGGCGCACCACTAGTGGATGCCCTGGAAATTTCTTCAGCGGCTGGAATGGGATCATCAGCCCTGGAGCTAGCATTGTCTTCAGCAGCCTGAACGTCATCAGCGGTGCTGGCATGTTCTTCAGTAGGCTGAGCTGAGACTCCAGCCTGAGGAATTTCATGTTGCATTGGGGCAGGAACATTGGTGAATTTCTTTGTCAGGTTGACGAATCTGACCTTGGCTCCTTGCCAATCAGCATAGTAGGCATCAAAGTTTTTGCTGAGGTCTTGAATTTCAGTCTGGACCTTGAGAAGTTCCTCAGGTGTCATTCGGACAACGTTTTTCTTCAGGAACTTCTCCTTCCTGTATTGAGCTTTCTTGATCTCTCTTGCCTTCTCAAACTTCCATTTCTCCTCAGTGATGAAATGGGTCAACATATGACTTTGTCGAGGGGTCATAGGAAAATCAGGCATAGGAGTGTTTGGATCCTTGTGCCAGAGATCAATGTAATCGAGGATTTTCCTCGGGTCCAAAAGCAGTGGTACTGATGTACCTTTGGCTCTAGCGGCCTTCACCTGTCTGTCTCTGATGATTTCCGCAAGTTCTTCATCAGAAGCTTCATCATCAGATGGCACATGGAATGCGACCTGTTTCTTCTTTGGACTTGGCCGAGGACCTCGTCCAGCTGTGGCCTTAGTCTTCAGCAGAGTCGGGCCAGATAAAGACTTTGGTGCAGCTGAAGAACTTGCTGAGACACCAGAGGCAATTGAGAAGCCAGCAGTCCTTTGACATGTTGTCATATGCACAGGAGCTGAGGACTTTGTCAGAACTACTGAGGACTTGGGAGGAGCAGGAGTAGTGTGAGGAACTTGCCGTGAGGGCACAGCTAAGGAACTTGGCCGTGAGGGCGCTGTTGGTGAAGCACTTGTCTTACGAGCAGGCTTCTTTGGCATGGATTTCCTCGGTTTGACCGAGGCCTCAGTAGCAGTAGCACTGGCAGAATCCTCATTGAATTTCTTCACTGCCTCCTTGGCTTGTCTTGCCAATTTAGCTTGGCGCTTAGCCCATTCTTCAGGAAAGTCCTCACCACGTTTGATGCTTGTGGAATCAGCTACTTGGCCAGGTGCCAATGGAGCTCTTGGGCATGGAGGATTGAGGGCGAATTTCTTCATGCACTTTGGACTTACATATCTGTATTCCCTCCATTCCCTTGCCCATCTCCGTTCAATCTTCTGAATACGCACCTTGCGCTGGTTTTTGCTTTCTTTGCCAAATTTTGCTTCATCTGGTGTGCAATAGTCAGCATAAATTTCCTCAGGGATTTCAAATGCAGTCATGACCTCAGGTTTCTTTCCTCCCTTCTGCGGCTTCTTACCGCCTGCCATATTATTCAGTTGAGGAATTTGAACAATTGAGTTCTCTGAAGAAGTATGCAGTTTTTCTTCGAGGAACGCTGCAAATGAGTTAAGTTGATGAGAACCTAGTGATTCAGCAGCAGACATGAGTACCTGTGAACAGAGTACAGGTGCGAGGAATTTGGAGAGGTCATATGCGTTCTCAGAAGGTTTTTCAAAAAGAACAAGTTTTGAGGAATTTGACCAGATGAACCTTGAGGAATTTCACTAAGTGTTCTTCTCTTAGGTTCCAGAGTTGTACAGATCGAAGATCCACACAATTAGGGAATCTCGAGGAAAATGATTGCTTAGAGAAACAGTTCAAGATCATATGACGTGTGAGGTGTTCATATGTGTGAAGATTTGAAGAATAAACACCTTTGAAGATTTTCAGGAAAGCTTGAGAATCAAAGCGAGTAATAAAAGTAACTTTTAATTACCCGAAGTGAAGAACACGACGAACTGAGAAGAAAAGATGGGAAGTTCGTCAGGTTAGATCTTCCTTGCCCTAACTCGGCGGAGGAAGACAGCTACGGCGGCGGTAGAGTGAAGATTTCCGCGGTCGGCGCGAGTACGACGGCGACGAGGTCGAGGCAGCGAAGCTCTTCCTCACCGGCGATAATGGAGTAGTGGTGGCGCTAGGGTTTGAGGAGCTCGAGCGGGAGAGAGAGGTCGAGCGGAGTAAAAGAAGTGAGGATGGAGAGAGGGGTATTTATAGAGGCAGTGAATAACTGTTCGCCCGAAGATTTAGGACGAACGTTCCCCTGACCATTCTCCTTCTCACGACATGTGTCACCCACGTATTGCGTAGTGGAGATCGTGTACGATCGTGGGTGAGTAAAATAATGCATCATAGAATGCGGAACGGTTTGAGCGGCAAAACCGAAAATTTGGATAAGATTTGTTTTAAAGTTTCGTTCGCAATTTCTTCAGCTGACAAGGACACAGTGAAGATTTTGAACGAGTTTCAAATAGAACGCATATGAAGAATTTGTGAATAGACTGGGTTGAGTATAGCATAGAGGGGGAAGGGTCCGATCACATTCACTTAGCAAAAAAAAACTTGAAGAATTAGCTATAAGTGAATGCTGTAGAGGACATAAACTCATATATATATATATATATATAGCCAATGAAGAAAAACGAAGGAACCAGTGAAGATTTGTAAAAGTTGAAGAATTTGAAAAACTGAAGAATTTCAAAACTGTGGAAAAACTCAAATTGAAGATTTTCAACTTTTTGTGGTGGCGTGACCACCGTATAAGAATGATGATTTCAGACACCTCGTACAATTGTCGTAGGGTTCTGAGAATCAAATTCTTCATTAATTTCTTCACACTTAGAGTGTTATTCTTCATTGATTGAAGAAAAACGTTTCTTCATGTGTTACACATCTAAGTCATCAATTTTGCATAAGTGTTAGGATGTGTGTCCTTTTCAAAGAACATTCGAAGATTCTAAGATATTTAGCTCACACCGCAACTTGCTAAATCTCTTCTCATCCAAGGGCTTAGTGAAGATATCAGCTAGTTGTTCTTCTGTCTTCACGTGCTCGATGGAGATGTCGCCCTTCAACACATGATCACGAAGAAAATGATGACGAATCTGAATGTGCTTTGTCTTCAAGTGTTGAACTGGGTTGTGAGCAATCTTGATGGCACTCTCATTGTCACAGAGGAGAGGCACATTCTTCACGTTGACGCCATAGTCCTTGAGTGTTTGCTTCATCCAAAGCAGTTGAGCACAGCAAGAGCCAGCAGCAATGTATTCAGCTTCCGCAGTAGACAGTGATACGCAGTTCTGTTTCTTCGAGGACCAACAGACCAAAGATCGTCCGAGGAAATGACACGTGCCAGAAGTTGACTTGCGGTCCACACGATCACCAGCATAGTCAGAGTCAGAATATCCAATGAGATCAAAAGCAGAGCCCTTGGGGTACCATATCCTAGTGTTGGTGTGTGAGCTAGATATCGAAGAATATGCTTCACAGCCTTATGGTGTGATTCCTTCGGTGCAGCTTGAAATCGGGCACACATGCAAACACTAAGCATTATATCTGGCCTAGATGCACATAAGTACTATAAAGAACCAATCATGGAGCGGTATACCTTGTGATCGAAGTCAATACCATTTTCATCAATGCATGGATGGCCTTTTGTGGGCATGGGAATTTTGACGCCTTTGCAATCTTGCATGCTGAATTTCCTCAGTACATCTTTGAGGTATTTCTTGTCACATCCCTAGTCTGGTATGACCTAGACTAGCTAGTCATTTGTGCATCATGTTTATATTCCTTTTAAATTTGAAATGAGGATTGGTGGAACCCTCAGAATCATCTCTGAAAATGACCCAAATAAAAATTTCTCCAAAAGGGTCCAAGAAAATGCTCACGTTGCTCTCTGAAAATATTGGACAGAGATAAAAATCAAACCAATATTTTTAAGAGCTCATAGGTATTTATTTTGGGCATTTGGAATTAAGGCATAAATATTTGCTTTGGATATATATTGTTATATATATATATATATATATATATAATATTGTCCAAAAATTATGCCATTTATAAAGGAGCTCTGGATTAATATAACTAGCTTCCATAAAAAAAGGCATAAGTAAATAAATTGATTTAGTATTATTACTAAATCAGAACAAATGTCAGAAAATTTAGAAAAAGAAATAAAACAGGAAAAACCTTACCTGGGCTTCTGCCTGGCGCCTCTGGCCCAGCAGCAGCAGGCCAGCCCAGCCAGCAGGCGGCCCAGCCCGCCTCCTCCTCTGTTGTCTTCGTCCTCGACAGAGGGAGGGGAGCGTGCCCGGCGCGCGCGCGCCACCGCGCCACGCCACCAGCCTCCCTGCCTGCCTGGCGCCCTCCTCGTCGCCCTGGAACGCCCGGACGTCGCCACGCCCCCCCGTACCCTCTCACTCTCCCCCGATTCTTCCTCTCCTCTCCCTCGCTCTCTCTCTCTCCCGTGTCCGAACACGCCGGTCGCCGCCGTTCGCCATAGCCGCCGCCACAGCCTCCCCTCGCCTCCCCGACATGCGCAGGAGCTCCGCCTCCTCGCCCTGAAGCTCTCCGTCAAGCCACAAGACGCCGGACGTCCTGTGGAGCCGCCGTCGCCGTCATCTTCCACCTCGGGCTCCGACCACCATCGCCGTCGATTCGCCGTCTCCAGTGCGTCCCCGAGCCCGCTTCGACGCCCGCTGCAACCGCGGTGAGCTCCGCCACCATTCCCCTCTCTCCATTTAGCTGCCCGCTCGCCGTAGCCCTCCTCCCCACCACGGCCGAAGCTTCTCGCCGCCGTCCATGTCGCCGTCGTCGTCTCGGGCCGCCTCCGCCCACACCAAGCACCCCATCGTGCTCCCGGTGCCACGAGGGTGCCGTCGAGCCCCTCAGGTGGCCTCCCCGTGCCCCGCAGGCCGTTCCCGCTCGAAGCCGAACTCCGGCCGCCGCCCCGAGCTTCGCTCCGGTGAGCTCCGGCGTCCCCGCGGCTTCCCGTCTGCTCCCCTGGATGCGGACGAGCCCGGGCTATGCCGCGGTGCTCTCAGACGCCGTCCCCGTGGCCTGTGGCGCGGACTCCGCCGCGTCCAGAGGTCGCCGGCGGCCAGCCCCGTCGCTTGAGCCCCGACATGTGGGCCCGGCCCGTTAGGTGATTAGCTTAGTGCTAATCACCGTTTAATTAACTCCCCCTGAGGCTGACATGTGTGCCCCGGTGCTCCCCCTAATCTTTTAATTGAGTTAATCTAACCATGTTTAACCCCCTGTCATTGACGTGTGGACCCCACACGTCAGGTTTGACCCCAGTCAGCCACAGTTGACCTGCTGACGTCATGCTTACTCAATGCTGACGCAATATATATTTTCTGGAATTAAAATAATTCAGGAAATTCCAGAAATTGATTTAAACTTCAAAAATTCATAACAATTCAACCGTAGCTCAGATTAAAATAATTTATATATGAAAAATTATCAGAAAAATGTAATCTGTCCATCTGTACTAGTTTCATGCATGATAAACCAACTTATACATGCTGAATATGAGAAAACACATTATGGCATATATAAGAGCTTACTTTGGAGATGCATTTGAGCTTATGGTTCAAATGGACTTCAAACCAAATGAGTACTAGCTGCATTAGCTCAAACAGCATCACATCTTCATGCCATGCTCATGCATCATATTGTTGCATATGTTTGTTTATTGATTGCCGACACTGTTCCTTCTCGATAGGTCTTGCTCTGGAGCCGTTCCAGAGTACCTGTCTGTGAAGCAGTGCCTCCTCTGTTGATTTACCAGGCAAGCAAACCCCCTTGTTCATTCCGATACAATCCTACTCTCTCGATCCTGCTCTCAGTTATTGCATTAGGACAACAACGATTCATCTGCTACTTTGTGCTGCGGTAGTTGAACCCATTCCTCTGCATGACCTGTCATTGCCACAGTAAATAGTTGAAACCCACTAGCATGTGTAGGAGTTGATTGAAGCCATTGTTGTGCTCCTACCATGCTATGCCTGCTATTGCTTAGAGTTGTGACAGGTCTGGTTCGTTGGGAATGAATTGGAGTGCAGTGTTCTATGTTCTGATGCTGAGAGTGAAGTGTGTGAACACGATTTGGTAAAGGTAGTGGTGAGAGGCCATGTAGGAGTACATGGTGGGTTGTCTCACTGGAACTGTCCTTAAGCACTGAGTTCTATGTATGTTGTCCAATAACTCGATACTACCACACATTGGAATGCTTAAGTGCCCCTCTCGACTTATTAACCAACTTGACCTCTGTCCAGGAGTCGCAACTAGTTTCTGGTGTTTGTAGGTAGTGCTATTTTTCTACCAAGTGGCACCCGGCAGGGTGGGCTTGGGACAGACTAGGCACAGGTGGCACGGTGTACCAAGTGGCACCCGGATGGTGGGCTTGGGAACCGTGCTCACATCATTTGGGGCCGTGAGCGACACCCCGGCCGGATCTCCTTGCGGATAGAACCCGAATAGGCGATAAACCTGGACTAGAGTCTTGTGTGGTTAGTCAGGTCGTGGCCGACACCCTCGCCAGGCTTCCGCTTGAAGGTTGCCGAGATACATGACGTGTACATGGCGGTAAGTGGCGAGAGCGTGTGTGAAGGAGTACACCCCTGCAGGGTTAACATGATCTATTCGAATAGCCGGGTCCACGGTTATGGACTTCTTGGATGCTTACATGGTACATAGACAACTTGAAGTGGATACTCTAAAATGCTCAAGACAAGTGTGAGTGCTATGGATGGCCTTCTCATAGGGAGACGGGGATGAATCCATAGTAGCGTATTGTGTGGTGATTAGTGGACTCGTGTACGTTGTCTCACCTCAAGAGTTTCTGGTAGTCGTAGAACAGGATAGCCACAGAGTCAAAGCTGGCTTGCTGCAACTAAACCCCACATTACCCTCTTGATACAAATGCATGTATGATAGGATCTGATGTAAGTCTTGCTGAGTACCTTTGTACTCATGTTGCTTTATTTATGTTTTTGCAGCGGAGACTTCGGTCTTACTAGTGTTCTCATGGACTTCGACGAGTAGCTTGTACCTCAGCTACGAACTTGATCGGACGTTGTAGATAGTCAGGCTTTCAGCCTTTTCCATTTGTAGATGTCTGTACTCAGACATGTAATGCTTCCGCTTGTTTCTTGATTGCTCTGAATGTTGGGTCGTGTGACCCCTGTTTGTAATAAATGCTATGATGGCTCTTCTGAGCCCTTATCTATAGGAGTTGTTGAGTTATGCTGTGATGCCATGTTGTACAACACATACTTGCATGTTATGCGTACGTGTAATGTGTATTGCTATGTGTGGGATCTAACTATCTAGTTGTTTATCCTTAGTAGCCTCTCTTACCGGGAAATGTCTCCTAGTGCTTCCACTGAGCCCTGGTAGCTTGCTACTGCTCCGGAACACTTAGGCTGGCCGGCATGTGTCCTTCTTCGATCCTGTGTCTGTCCCTTCGGGGAAATGTCACGCGATGAATACCGGAGTCCTGTTAGCCCGCTACAGCCCGGTTCACCGGAGTCCTGTTAGCCCGGTGCTACAGCCTAGATTCACTCGCTGATGACCGACACGTTCGATGCTGGGTCATGGATGCCTGTCCCTGTAAGTTAGTGCCACTTTGGGTTTACGACTAGCCATGTCAGCCCGGGCTCTTTATCATATGGATGCTAGCAACACCATCATATGCGTGTGCCAAAAGGCGCAAACGGTCCCGGGCAAAGGTAAGGCGACACCCGTGGGGATACCGTGCGTGAGGCCGCAAAGTGATATGAGGTGTTACATGCTAGATCGATGTGGCATTGAGTCGGGGTCCTGACAGCGTTGGTATCAGAGCCTGACTGCCTGTAGGATTACCAAGCCAAACTGGTCGAAGTTGAGTCTAGAAATTCTTTAGTTATGTAAGGGAATTGATTGTGGGAAGGAACGTAAGGCTCTTTTTACTTCTTATACCTCATGGCCTTCTGATCTGAGTCATCCTATCTTTCCGACGGGATTAAGGAACTAGGCTTTCTCTTCCGTCTATCAGGATCACGTGTTACTACTCCGTAGTCCCATAGGGTTGGTTGATCAGAGTCATACCCCAGTTTTGAGTATTTCCGGTGTAGTCTGTTTAGTATGATCTCAGAACCTTGAGTAATGCTGATGAGTATGTTACCACCCCAGTTTTAGTAGGATGTCTCATTCTGAGCATTTTACTGTCGTTATGCTGCCGGAATTTCCCTAGGAGTTCGAGAGATACTAATTCCTTGTCCTACATTCTACAGTCTATAGTTGATGCTGACTCCGTCCCTGGTTTCGTTTCTCAGGATGTCATCAAGTTCTATTGTTCGTAGCCAGAACCATGGAGATGGTAGGGATGAGGATCCTCCCGACCCGCCTTCGTTGACAAAGCTCATGTTAGAAATGGAGAGGAACAAGCATGAGTCAAACCGTTTGTTGGCACGTATCGAGGAGAACACCGCACATCAGTCCAATAAGTCTGCGACCATTCATGACTTCATTCGCTTGCACCCACCTACCTTTCATCATTCCATCGAGCCACTCGATGCAGATGACTGGCTCCGTAGCATCACTCATAAGCTGCATTCCGCGAGCGTAGCTGAAAGTGACAAGGTCACCTATGCTGCATACCACCTGGAAGGTCCTGCTAGTCTTTGGTGGCAGAACTATGAGGCTATGCTTCCAGCTGGCCAGATTCCTACCTGGAAGGATTTCACTGAGGCTTTTCGCGAGCATCACATTCCCCAGGCCCTCCTTGATTGCAAGAGAGAAGAGTTCTGTAGTTTCACCCTGAATAAGATGGCTGTTGATGCTTATAGCAGAGAGTTCGAGAACCTCGCCCGCTATGCCACAGAAGAAGTGTCCACAGACGCCAAGAAGCAGGCTAGGTTCCGGAAGGGTCTCAACCCCAAGTTGCGTTGTGATCTCCACATGCATCATTGTGGTACATTCCAAGCCCTTGTGAACAAGGCCATCAATGCAGAGACAGCTCAGCTCACTTACGAGGAGTCTCGTAAGCACACCCGTGATTTGGGATCTTCCTCTGGCTCTAGTTCCCAGAAGCGCCGGATTTGGGTTCCAAACTCCGCTCTTCCTTCCGGTTATGCACCGAGGCCATCCCATGTGGTGCCCTCCCCAGCTCAGTCATATGTTCCACCCAGGCCTACTGGTAGACCGCTTGTCAGTGCGGGTCCACGTCCAACCTCAGGGACTTGCTTCACATGCGGGAAGCCAGGACACTATGCATGTGACTGCTCTCAGACTAGTTATGCTCCACCCCAGCCTGAGAAGACTGTTGGCTGTGTTAAGCCATCACGCAAGATGATCAGTGTCAAGTCAGCCCCCACTGAACGTGGACGTGTGCATCACGTCTCAGCTAAAGACGCTCATGATGATCCGGATGTCGTTCTTGGTACACTCCTTGTCAATTGTCACCCAACATCAGTTCTATTCGATACTGGAGCATCTCACTCCTTCATCTCTGAAAGCTATGCTAACTTGCACAACCTGTCATTTTGTGATATGCCAACTCCGCTAGTCATCCAAACTCCTGGATCCAAATGGCAAACCTCTAGTGTAAGCCATGGTAACGAAATCCTTGTTGACAGACTTGTATTCCTTGCATCACTTGTAGCCCTCAAGTCCTCGGATATTAACATCATATTGGGAATGGACTGGATGACAGCTCATCATGCCAAGATTGATTGTTACACAAGATCTATTCAGCTTACACACCCATCTGGCAAGATAGTCACTGTCTCCACTAGAGTTGCAAAGCGTCAGCTCTATTCTCTTAATGCCAGCCCTCTTCCAGACCTTGAAGATATCCCGGTAGTCCGTGACTTTCCGGATGTCTTTCCAGAGGAACTGCCAGGTGTTCCACCTGACAGAGATGTAGAGTTCGTCATAGATCTTATCCCAGGAACAGCTCCAATCTCCAGGAGACCTTACAAGATGGCACCCTTAGAACTAGCCGAGCTTAAGAAACAACTTGATGAGTCCTTGCAAAAAGGTTTCATCCGTCCTAGTTCTTCTCCTTCGGCTTGCCCCGTCCTCTTCGTCAAGAAGAAAGACGGTACGGACCGGATGGTTGTAGATTATCTTCCCGTTAATTTGGTCACGATAAAGAACAAGTATCCGCTCCCCAGGATCAACGACCTGTATGATCAGCTCGCTGGATCCTCAGTCTTCTCCAAGATGGATTTGAGGTTAGGATACCAGCAAATCAAAATCAGAAATGGGGACATTCCCAAGACAGCTTTTGTCACTCGTTATGGTCAGTACGAGTACACCGTTATGTTCTTTGGCCTAACCAACGCTCCAGCTACATTCTCCCGCTTGATGAACTCGATCTTCATGGAGTACTTAGATAAGTTCGTCATGGTTTACCTCGATGATATTCTTATTTACTTGAAGAACTAGGAAGAGCATGCCGAACATCTTAGACTTGTGTTAGCAGAACTCAGAGAGCACCGCCTTTATGCCAAGTTCTCCAAGTGTGAATTTTGGTTGCCAGAAGTGACCTACCTAGGCCACGTAATCTCTGGCAAGGGCATTGCTGTCAACCCTGAGAGAGTTAAGGCCGTTCTCGATTGGACTCCACCTGAAACCGTTAAACAAGTTAGGAGTTTCCTTGGTCTAGCCAGCTATTGTCGCCGCTTTGTTGAAAACTTCTCCAAAGTAGCCAAACCCCTCACGGAACTTCTCAAGAAAGATAAAAAGTTTGAGTGGTCCCCACAGTGTGAGTACAGTTTTCAGGAACTGAAAAGATGCCTGACTTCTGCTCCCATACTTGTGCCATCGGATTTCACAAAGGACTTTGTTATCTATTGTGACGCCTCACGATAGGGACTAGGTTGCATTCTTATGCAGGATCGTCATGTGATTGCCTATGCATCTCGACAGTTGCATCCACATGAGCAGAATTATCCTACACATGATCTAGAGCTTGCAGCCGTAGTCTATGCACTCAAGACCTGGCGACATTACCTTCTTGGTAAACGTTGCGAGATCTACACCGATCACCAGAGTCTCAAGTATATCTTCACCCAACCAGATTTGAACCTTAGGCAAAGATGTTGGTTGGAGTTGATCACAGATTATGATCTAGGGATTACCTACACCCCAGGCAAAGCCAATGTCATGGCTGATGCTCTAAGCCGTAAATCCTATTGCAACAATCTCATGCTGCAGCAAGGCCAACCACTTCTCCATGAGGAATTCTGTAAGCTTAACCTTCACATTGCTCCTCACGGATTCCTTTCTACCTTGGTGGTGAAACCTACCCTTGAGGATCAGATCATCTCTGACCAGAAGTTTGATAGGGGTGTTATCCGCATTAAGAGAAACATTAAGAAGGGAGTTGGTGGATGTTTCTCTATGGATGATCGTGGTGTTGTTTTCTTTGAGAATCGCTTGGTGGTTCCCAAGAATCAACATCTGCGACAATTGATTCTTAAGGACGTGCATGAATCTCCTCTCACGATTCATCCCGGTAGTACTAAGATGTATCAAGACCTACGCCAGAGGTTCTGGTGGACTAGGATGAAGAGAGAAATCGCTGAGTTCATTGCTAAATGTGACGTTTGTCGTCGTGTTAAGGCAGAGCATCAAAGACCTGCTGGCACCCTTCAGCCTTTAGCTATTCCTGAATGGAAATGGGATAAAGTTGGTATGGACTTCATCACCGGCTTTCCCAGGACCAAGAGAGGGAATAATGCTATCTTCGTAGTCGTTGATCGTCTTTCCAAAGTGGCTCACTTCCTTCCTGTTCGAGAGAGTATCACTGCTAGTCAGCTTGCTGACTTATACATTTCTCGAATGGTGTCACTTCATGGTGTTCCACTAGAGATCAATTCAGACCGTGGCAGTCTTTGCACTTCTCATTTCTGGGAGAGTTTCCAAACTGCCATGGGAACCCATCTTTCCTTCAGTACCGCTTTCCACCCTCAGTCGAGTGGTCAGGTGGAATGGGTTAATCAAATTCTCGAAGACATGCTTAGAGCTTGCGTTATCTCATTCGGTATGGATTGGGAGAAATGTCTTCCTTTTGCCGAGTTTGCTTATAACAATAGTTATCAATCCAGCCTCAAGAAAGCTCCTTTTGAGGTTCTCTATGGACGAAGATGTCGAACACCTTTGAACTGGTCAGAAACCGGTGAAAGACAATTCTTTGGACCAGACATGATCCAGGAGGCAGAAGAGCAAGTTCGCATCATTCGTGAGAATTTGAAAACAGCCCAGTCTCGTCAGAAAAGTCAGTATGATCGTCATCATAAGGATATGACTTATGAAGTTGGCGAAAAAGCTTACCTTCGGGTTACTCCTTTGAAGGGTACCCATCGTTTCAGTATCAAGGGCAAGTTGGTTCCTCGTTACATTGGTCCCTTTCGCATTCTCGCTAAACAAGGAGAGGTTGCCTACCAATTGGAACTACCCCCACATCTTTCTCGAGTTCATGATGTCTTCCACGTCTCTCAACTCAGGCGTTGCTTCTCGGATCCCATCCGCGGAGTGGACCACGAAACGCTTGATCTCCAAGATAACCTCACATACCGAGAGTACCCGGTTCGCATTCTTGATCAAGCAGAGTGTGTCACTCGACGTCAGAACATCAAGTTTCTCAAGGTTCAGTGGTCTCATCATTCCGAGAGAGAAGCTACTTGGGAGCGAGAAGATCGTCTTCGACTGGAGTATCCCGCTTTCTTTCCGTCGACCCCTGAATCTCGGGACGAGATTCTTTCAAGTGGGGGCGAGTTGTCACATCCCTAGTCTGGTATGACCTAGACTAGCTAGTCATTTGTGCATCATGTTTATATTCCTTTTAAATTTGAAATGAGGATTGGTGGAACCCTCAGAATCATCTCTGAAAATGACCCGAATAAAAATTTCTCCAAAAGGGTCCAAGAAAATGCTCATGTTGCTCTCTGAAAATATTGGACAGAGATAAAAATCAAACCAATATTTTTAAGAGCTCATAGGTATTTATTTTGGGCATTTGGAATTAAGGCATAAATATTTGCTTTGGATATATATTGTTATATATATAAAATATTGTCCAAAAATTATGCCATTTATAAAGGAGCTCTGGATTAATATAACTAGCTTCCATAAAAAATGGCATAAGTAAATAAATTGATGTAGTATTATTACTAAATCAGAACAAATGTCAGAAAATTTAGAAAAAGAAATAAAACAGGAAAAACCTTACCTGGGCTTCTGCCTGGCGCCTCTGGCCCAGTAGCAGCAGGCCGGCCCAGCCAGCAGGCGGCCCAGCCCGCCTCCTCCTCTGTCGTCTTCGTCCTCAACAGAGGGAGGGGAGCGTGCCCGGCGCACGCGCGCGCCACCGCGCCACGCCACCAGCCTCCCTGCCTGCCTGGCGCCCTCCTCGTCACCCTGGAACGCCCGGACGTCGCCACGCCCCCCCCCCCGTACCCTCTCACTCTCCCCCGATTCTTCCTCTCCTCTCCGTCGCTCTCTCTCTCCCGTGTCCGAACACGCCAGTCGCCGCCGTTCGCCATAGCCGCCGCCACAGCCTCCCCTCGCCTCCCCGACACGCGCAGGAGCTCCGCCCCCTCGCCCTGAAGCTCTCCGTCAAGCCACAAGACGCTGGACGCCCTGTGGAGCCGTCGTCGCCGTCATCTTCCACCTCGGGCTCCGACCACCATCGCCGTCGATTCGCCGTCTCCAGTGCGTCCCCGAGCCCGCTGCAACCGCGGTGAGCTCCGCCACCGTTCCCCTCTCTCCATTTAGCTGCCCGCTCGCCGTAGCCCTCCTCCCCACCACGGCCGAAGCTTCTCGCCGCCGTCCATGTCGCCGTCGTCGTCTCGGGCCGCCTCCGCCCAAACCAAGCTCCCCATCGTGCTCCCGGTGCCACGAGGGTGCCGCCGAGCCCCTCAGGTGGCCTCCCCGTGCCCCGCAGGCCGTTCCCGCTTGAAGCCGAACTCCGGCCTCCGCCCCGAGCTTCGCTCCGGCGAGCTCCGGCGTCCCCGCGGCTTCCCATCTGCTCCCCTGGATGCGGACGAGCCCGGGCTACGCCCCGGTGCTCTCAGACGCCGTCCCCGTGGCCTGTGGCGCGGACTCCGCCGCGTCCAGAGGTCACCGGCGGCGAGCCCCGTCGCCTGAGCCCCGACATGTGGGCCTGGCCCGTCAGGTGATTAGCTTAGTGCTAATCACCGTTTAATTAACTCCCCCTGAGGCTGACATGTGGGCCCCGGTGCCCCCCTAATCTTTTAATTAAGTTAATCTAACCCTGTTTAACCCCCTGTCACTGACGTGTGGACCCCACACGTCAGGTTTGACCCCAGTCAGCCACAGTTGACCTGCTGACGTCATGCTTACTCAATGCTAACGCAATATATATTTTCTGGAATTAAAATAATTCAGGAAATTCCAGAAATTGATTTAAACTTCAAAAATTCATAACAATTCAAACGTAGCTCAGATTAAAATAATTTATATATGAAAAATTATCAGAAAAATGTAATCTATCCATCTGTACTAGTTTCATGCATGACAAACCAACTTATACATGCTGAATATGAGAAAACACATTATGGCATATATAAGAGCTTACTTTGGAGATGCATTTGAGCTTATGGTTCAAATGGACTTCAAACCAAATGAGTACTAGCTGCATTAGCTCAAACAGCATCACATCTTCATGCCATGCTCATGCATCATATTGTTGCATATGTTTGTTTATTGATTGCCGACACTGTTCCTTCTCGATAGGTCTTGCTCCGGAGCCGTTCCAGAGTACCTGTCTGTGAAGCAGTGCCTCCTCTGTTGATTTACTAGGCAAGCAAACCCCCTTGTTCATTCCGATACAATCCTACTCTCTCGCTCCTGCTCTCAGTTATTGCATTAGGACAACAACGATTCATCTGCTACTTTGTGCTGCGGTAGTTGAACCCATTCCTCTGCATGACCTGTCATTGCCACAGTAAATAGTTGAAACCCACTAGCATGTGTAGGAGTTGATTGAAGCCATTGTTGTGTTCCTACCATGCTATGCCTGCTATTGCTTAGAGTTGTGACAGGTCTGGTTCATTGGGAATGAATTGGAGTGCAGTGTTTTATGTTATGATGCTGATAGTGAAGTGTGTGAACACGATTTGGTAAACGTAGTGGTGAGAGGCCATGTAGGAGTACATGGTGGGTTGTCTCACTGGAACCGTCCTTAAGCACTGAGTTCTATGTATGTTGTCCAATGACTCGATACTACCACACATTGGAATGCTTAAGTGCCCCTCTCGACTTATTAACCAACTTGACCTCTGTCTAGGAGTCGCAACTAGTTTCTGGTGTTTGTAGGTAGTGCTATTTTTCTACCAAGTGGCACCCGGCAGTGTGGGCTTGGGACAGACTAGGCACAGGTGGCACGGTGTACCAAGTGGCACCCGGATGGTGGGCTTGGGAACCCTGCTCACATCATTTGGGGCCGTGAGCGACACCCCGGCCGGATCTCCTTGCGGATAGAACCCGAATAGGCGATAAACCTGGACTAGAGTCTTGTGTGGTTAGTCAGGTCGTGGCCGACACCCTCGCCAGGCTTCCGCTTGAAGGTTGCCGAGATACATGACGTGTACATGGCGGTAAGTTGCGAGAGCGTGTGTGAAGGAGTACACCCCTGCAGGGTTAACATGATCTATTCGAATAGCCGGGTCCGCGGTTATGGACTTCTTGGATGCTTACATTGTACATAGACAACTTGAAGTGGATACTCTAAAATGCTCAAGACAAGTGTGAGTGCTATGGATGGCCTTCTCGTAGGGAGACGGGGATGAATCCATAGTAGCGTATTGTGTGGTGATTAGTGGACTCGTGTACGTTGTCTCACCTCAAGAGTTTCTGGTAGTCGTAGAACAGGATAGCCATAGAGTCAAAGCTGGCTTGCTGCAACTAAACCCCACATTACCCTCTTGATACAAATGCATGTATGATAGGATCTGATGTAAGTCTTGCTGAGTACCTTTGTACTCATGTTGCTTTATTTATGTTTTTCCAGCGGAGACTTCGGTCTTACTAGTGTTCTCATGGACTTCGACGAGTAGCTTGTACCTCAGCTACGAACTTGATCGGACGTTGTAGATAGTCAGGCTTTCAGCCTTTTCCATTTGTAGATGTCTGTACTCAGACATGTAATGCTTCCGCTTGTTGCTTGATTGCTCTGAATGTTGGGTCGTGTGACCCCTGTTTGTAATAAATGCTATGATGGCTCTTCTGATCCCTTATCTATAGGAGTTGTTGAGTTATGCTGTGATGCCATGTTGTACAGCACATACTTGCATGTTATGCGTACGTGTAATGTGTATTGCTATGTGTGGGATCTGACTATCTAGTTGTTTATCCTTAGTAGCCTCTCTTACCGGGAAATGTCTCCTAGTGCTTCCACTGAGCCCTGGTAGCTTGCTACTGCTCCGGAACACTTAGGCTGGCCGGCATGTGTCCTTCTTCGATCCTGTGTCTGTCCCTTCGGGGAAATGTCACGCGATGAATACCGGAGTCCTGTTAGCCCGCTACAGCCCGGTTCACCGGAGTCCTGTTAGCCCAGTGCTACAGCCTGGATTCACTCGCTGATGACCGACACATTCGATGCTGGGTCATGGATGGCTGTCCCTGTAAGTTAGTGCCACTTTGGGTTTACGACTAGCCATGTCAGCCCGGGCTCTTTATCATATGGATACTAGCGACACCATCATATACGTGTGCCAAAAGGCGCAAACGGTCCCGGGCAAAGGTAAGGCGACACCCGTGGGGATACCGTGCGTGAGGCCACAAAGTGATATGAGGTGTTACATGCTAGATCGATGTGGCATTGAGTCGGGGTCCTGACATTTCTCCTGAGATATGAATATGCCATTGTGTTGTTGACGAATTTGAAGACCTAAGAAAAATGTCAACTCTCCCATCATAGACATTTGATATTCTTCACTCATCATATAGGCAAATTCATCACTATAATGTTGGTCAGTACAACCAAAGATAATATCATCAACATATATTTGGCACACAAATAGTTCACCATCATAAGATTTAGTAAAGAGAGTAGGGTCGAGTGAACCGGGTGTGAAGCCATTCTTCAAGAAGAATTCCTTCAATGTATCATACCACGCCCGAGGGGCTTGCTTAAGGCCATAGAGGGCCTTATTAAGTCTGAAGACTTTGTCAGGATTCTTTGGATCTTCAAAACCCGGGGGTTGAGCAACATAT
This sequence comes from Triticum aestivum, assembly GCF_018294505.1. Taxonomy (NCBI): domain Eukaryota; kingdom Viridiplantae; phylum Streptophyta; class Magnoliopsida; order Poales; family Poaceae; genus Triticum; species Triticum aestivum. The sequence continues at coordinate 97,972,370 of NC_057807.1, read as the reverse complement.
ACTTCTTCCTCAAGCTTACCATTGAGGAATGCACTTTTCACATCCATTTGATATAAGATGATATCATGATGATTAGCATAAGCAAGTATGCGAATAGCCTCAAGTCTAGCGACAGGTGCAAAAGTTTCATCGAAATCAATTCCTTCAACCTGTGTGTAGCCTTGAGCTACCAGTCGTGCCTTATTTCTTACCACAAGGCCATTTTCATCTTGCTTGTTGCGGTAGATCCACTTTGTGCCAATGATATTATGCTTGCGAGGATCTGGATGTTTGACCAGATCCCAGACATTGTTGAGCTCGAACTGATGTAGTTCTTCTTGCATGGCCTGAATCCACTCAGGCTCCAGAAATGCTTCATCTACCTTAGTGGTCTCTATAATAGAGACAAAAGCATAGTGCCCACAAAAGTTAGATAAATGTGAAGCTTTTGAGCGTGTGAGAGGATCTGGTGCTTCAATGTCATCGATGATCTTGTCAACTTGTACTTCTTTTGCAACGCGAGGATGAGCTGGTTGTCGCTGAGGTATTTGATCATTTTCCTCAGCACCATTTTCTTCAGTAGTATTTTCAGGTGCGTCAGCTCGACGTTCTTCGCGTACTGGAATGAATTCTTCAGCTAATTCTTCAGTAGGAATGACATCCTCAGTTGCCTTGAACATGATAGAATCCTCAGGAGCTGGTTCATCTAACACAGAAGGTAGGTGCTCTCTTTGCGAGCCATTAGTTTCATCGAACCGCACATCTACGGTTTCAACAATCTTGTGAAGAGTGATGTTGAAGACCCTGTAGGTGTGCGAGTCCTTTCCGTAACCAAGCATAAAACCTTCATGTGCTTTCGGTGCAAATTTAGAATTGTGGTGAGGATCTCTAATCCAACATTTAGCACCGAAGACTTTGAAATAACTCACATTGGGTTTCTTGTCAGTGAGGAGTTCATAGGCCGTCTTCTTGTAGAATTTGTGAAGATATACTCTGTTGATGATGTGGCACGCGGTATCAATTGCATCAATCCAAAAACGGTAAGGCGTTTTGTATTCATCAAGCATAGTGCGAGCCATCTCAACGAGAGTTCTGTTCTTGCGCTCCACGACGCCATTTTGCTGAGGAGTATAGGGAGCAGATAACTCATGAGTAATACCAAGTTCATCAAGATAGTCATCAAGACCGGAATTCTTGAACTCAGTTCCATTGTCACTTCTGATGTGCTTGATCTTCACACCAAAGTTGGTTGAAGCCCTCGAGGAAAATCGTTTGAAGACTTCCTGCACTTCATGTTTGTAAGTAACAATGTGTACCCATGTATATCGAGAGTAATCATCAACAATGACAAAACCATATAGAGATGCAGCATTAGAGACTGCTGAGTAATGATTAGGTCCGAAGAGGTCCATGTGAAGCAATTCGAATGGACGAGTAGTGGTCATGATAGTCTTCGCTAGATGCTTGGCCTTGGTCATTTTTCCAGCTTCACAGGCTCCGCATAAGTGATCCTTGAGGAATTTGACATTCTCAATGCCAATGACATGCTTCTTCTTCGCAAGCGTGTGCAAATTCCTCATGCCTGCGTGACCAAGTCGTCGATGCCATAGCCAGCCTTCTGAAGCTTTTGCAAGTAGACACACGGCTGGTTGTGGTCCTGTAGAGAAATCAACAATATACAAATCTCCTCTCCTAAAGCCTTCGAAGACTTTGGAATTGTCAGCTTCCATAATCACAACACAGCGATACTTGCCAAAGACAACAACCATATCAAGATCACAAAGCATTGAGACTGACATGAGGTTGTATCCTAAGGACTCAACAAGCATGACTTTGTCCATGTGTTTATCCTTAGAGATCGCAACCTTACCAAGACCCAATACCTGGCTTTTGCCTTTGTCAGCAAAGATGATATGCTTCAGATGTGGCGGTGATAAGGGAGCATCCATCAAAAGATTCTTGTCACCAGTCATGTGATTTGTACATCCACTATCGAGGACCCATTCAGTGGTTTTGGGTTGATCATCCTGCAGATGAATTAGTGTAACTTACAATCTCATATGCTTCATCAATGAAGAATATGATATCAAGTTCATCAGATGAATTTCATCAAGCGGTAAACAGATATAGCAGTATGAGGACATGTGAAATGAAAGTTCATTTCATCATGGTTAGCATGCGTCCTTTCAGGTAATTTTGTCAGGTCCCCAACAAATTCTTCAGACGTTAAGGCGCGTCTAGAGACCTGACCCTGTAGAAGAGATTAGTTCTTTTTCTTCACCACCCACATCTGAAGGGGTGGCAAAGAGTTCATCACTCTGCGAGCACCATACGAGAATGGTGGCATAGAAGCCAAACCATTTCATTTCACATAAGAGGGGTTAGGGTAAGCATATGAATAAGTAGAGAAATTCTTCGAGGACTTATGAACATAATGATTTGAAGAATAATGCGCATATTCATAGCCCTTAGCTCTACCCTGCGAAACAGAGTTGTTAGCACGATGATAATCATATGAGGACTTTGATCCATTTGAGGAATGTGATCCATGTGAGGAATTTTGTCCGTATGAGGACATGGATCCATATGAAGAATTTGGTCCATATGAAGAGTTTGATCTGGGGTTCCTATTCTTCACAGGTGGTGTCATGAGGACATTCACCTGAAGACTTTCAACATAACTTTTGGGAACCCAGATTTTCTTCATAGGGGAACCGTTCCTGCAGTTAGTGCCAACATATCTAGCAAATACTTCACCATTCTGATTTTTGAACAGTTTATAGTTGGAGTCAAATGACTCATCAGAAGAATGAGGAGATTCACATGTAAAGCCAGATAAGTTGGATGGATCAACTGGAGGTCCCTTTGCAGCAACCCATGAGGTTTTGGGGTACTGCTCAGGCTTCCAATATGTTCCATCAGCATTAAGTTTCCTCTCAAAGGCAATACCCTCTTTCCTAGGGTTTCTGTTGAGGATCTGCTTTTTGAGCACATCACAAAGAATCTGATGCCCTTTGAGGCTTTTGTACATGCCTGTCATGTACAATTCCTTCAGCCCTGCATCGTCAGTGATACTAGCAATGTCCTCAGATGAGGAATTAGTGATAGCAGAGGCAGGTGAAGAATTTGTAACAGTTGAAGCATTTGAACATTCAGGTGAAGAATTAGCAGATTCACGTTCAATGCACTTTAAGCATGGAGGAACAAATTCTTCCTGAGAAGTGCTGATTTGTTGAGCAAGTAATGAATCGCGCTCCTTCTGAAGATCTTCATAACTCACTCTTAGCTTCTCAAGATCTTGCTTTCTTTGAAGAAATTCATAAGAAAGTTTCTCATGATCAGATAAGAGAGTGTTATGATGACTTTGAAGGTTATCAAACCTAGACTGAAGTCTCTGAAGATTTTCAGTCAGGGCTTTAGTGTGATCCATTTCTTCACCCAACATATCATCACTTTTGTCTAGCATGTTTTGAACCTTTTCAAAAGCCCTTTGTTGTTTTACAGCAATCTTAGCAAGTTTAGAGTAGCTGGGCTTGAGATTCTCATCAGATTCATTTTCACTAGATTTAGAGGAGGTGTATTTGAGTACCTTTGCACCTTTTGCCATGAAGCAATAGGTGGGAGCGTAGTCATCATTATCTTCATCAGGCTTGTCGGTGGAGTCAGTTTCTTCAGTGTTGAAGATGGACTTGCTAACGAAAGCAGTAGCGAAGGCCAGACTCGCCACACCAGATTCGGATTCTTCAGACTCCTCCTCTTCCTCATGTTCCTCAGATTCAGCTTCAGAGTCCATTTCCTTGCCAATGAATGCCCGAGCCTTCTTGGAGCTGCTCTTCTTGTGAGATGAAGACTTCGAGGATTTTGATGACGAAGATTTTGACGATTTCTTCTTCTTCTTCGCATCATCAGAACTGTAATCCTTGTATTTCTTCTTCTTCAATTCCTTTTCCCACTAAGGACAATCTTGAATATAATGACCAGGTTTCTTGCATTTGTGGCACAGCCTTCTCTTATAGTCACTTGATGAGGAATCACTGCTTCTTGAGGATTTTCCAAAGCGACCACGTCTTGAGAACTTCTGGAATTTCTTCACGAGCAGTGCTAGCTCCTGGCTCAATTCTTCAGGATCACCAAGGCTACTACCAGAGTCCTCACATTCAGACTCAGACACAACCTTGGCCTTCAGGGCACGTGGTTTGCCATAGCTCGAACCATAGAGATCTCTCTTTTCAGCAAGCTGGAACTCGTGAGTATTTAGCCTTTCGAGGATATCGGCAGGATCAAGAGACTTGTAGTCAGCCCGTTCTTGTATCATCAGACCCAGAGTATCAAATGAGGAATCAAGCGATCTCAACAGTTTCTTCACCACCTCATGGTCAGTGATGTCAGTGGCACCGAGGGCTTGAAGCTCATTTGAGATGTCAGTGAGGCGATCAAAGGTTTGTTGGACATTTTCATTGTCGAGTCTTTTGAAGCGGTTGAAGAGATTCCGAAGAACATCAACTCGAGAGTCACGCTGAGTTGAGACTCCTTCATTCACTTTGGACAGCCTATCCCAGATAAGCTTAGCAGTTTCCAAAGCACTCACTCTTCCATACTGTCCTTTACTCAGATGGCCACATATGATATTCTTCGCTTGAGAATCGAGTTGCTTGAATCTCTTCACATCAGTAGCATTCAGAGAAGGTGTGACAGAGGGAACACCATTTTCCACAACATACCAGAGATTGTTGTCAATTGCCTCGAGATGCATTCGCATCTTGTTTTTCCAGTAGGGGTAGTCCGTCCCATCAAAGGTAGGACACCCAGCGGAGACCTTGATCATACCTGCGGTCGACATAACTAAAACTCCAGGCGGTTAAACCAAAATCACACAGAACAAGGGAGTACCTTGCTCTGATACCAATTGAAAGTGCGTTATGTCGACTAGAGGGGGGTGAATAGGCGATTTTTATGAATTCTTCACTGAGGAATTTGCCGGTGAGGAAATTCCTTAGCGAAGAACTATTAGCAGCGGAATAAGTACTCAGAAGTAGGCATAACAGAATACAAGCATGGTCATCATGATGAAATGAAAACTAGCACAGAGTACAGAAAGCGTAATCACAGGATAACACAAGATGAAGACAAACAGACTGAAGAAATTGAACTGAGGAAATTGAGAATGTCTTCAGTCAAAGTCTTCAAACACAGATATGAACAAACACTCAACACAGTAATGAGGAAATGAAAGGGTTGAGGAAATAGAACCAGTTAGGTTGGTGAAGACAATGATTTGGTAGACCAGTTCCAACTGCTGTCTCAGTTGTACGTCTGGTTGGAGCGGCTGAGTATTTAAACTCGAGGACACGCAGTCCCGGACACCCAGTCACTGAGCACGCAGCTCAGGACACCCAGTCCTCACCATATTCTCCTTGAACTAAGGTCACGCAGACCTCGTCCAATCACTCGTGGTAAGTCTTCAGGCGACTTCCAAACCTTCACAGACTTGGTCACTCGGCGATCCACAATTCCTCTTGGATGCTCTAGACCTTGACGCCTAACCGTCTGGAAGAAGCACAGTCTTCAAAGGTAACAAGCGTCGGATCCACGTAGGATCAATTTCTTCAGTGATGCTCAATCACTTTGGGTTTGTAGGGGTTTGGTTTTGGGTTTTCCTCACTCGATGATTTTCGCTCAAAGTCCTCGGAGGATGGGTTGCTCTCAAATGACAAGTGTCAAGTTCTCTCGGAGCAGCCAACCAGCTAGTGGTTGTAGGGGGAGGCTATTTATAGCCTAGGGAGCAGCCCGACATGATAAGACATAAATGCCCTTCAATGATATGACCGTTAGGTGGATAAGATATTTTGGGACAGCTGGCGCGCAGCACAGCAACGGTCGGAAATTTGACTCCCAAATTCCTCAGGGCTATCATGTTCCTCACTGTGTAGGTAATTCGCACTGACGAATTCCTAACTCCTCAGTCAGAACAAATTCATCAGCGACCAGAAGAACTTCATCTCTATCACTGAAGAAAGTGACTGAACTGTATGAGATTTCCAAAGGCTTCACTCGAAGGGATTAGTAGGTGTAGGATTTTGAGTTGAGCATCACATGGAAATTTTTCCTTAGTATTTCCTCGACCCCCTTTAACAGTACGGTGTTTCCTATGACTCAAGAAGGAGAAAATGAAACTACGAAAACAAAAGTCTTCACGCTTCATGTTCCACAAATCAATACCAAGTCTTCAAGGTCACACCAATTTCTTCACTTTCAAAGTCTTCAGAATATCAAAGTCTTCAGTTGAAGAACTTCATTTTTAGGGGTCGACTTTCTCTGTAAATATCAAACTCCTCATAGACTTATAGACCTGTGTATACTCACAAACGCATTAGTCGCTTAACCTATAAGTCTTCAATACAACAAAATCACTAAGGGGCACTAGATGCACTTAAAATACTTCCGCTTCCGATTCTCTATCTGTTGTTGCTTCCCCACCAGAATGTTGTCCTTGTCTACCAGCTCCTGGTAGCTGTTGAAGGTAGCCACCATCAGCAACATTCCCAGTTCATCATTGTGTCCTGCTAGAAATTTCTCCTGCTTTGCAGCATCTGTGGACACATCATCTGGGGCATAGCGAGATAACTGACTGAACTCATACATGTACTATGCCACAGTACACTTCCCTTGGTGTAAGTTGTAGAACTCACGCTTCTTCAAACTCATGGCACCGGCTGAGACATGAGTGGTGCAGAAGGCCTGATGAAATTGATCCCATGTAACTGTGGCAATGGGATAAGTGGTGGTGTAGTTCTTACTATATCATGCTCTATTAAGAATAATTATGTTAAAACTGCTTTATATGATCTAGAGGCTGGTTTTAGTATCGTGCCTTTTTCTCTTCATAAAATACTTGACCTGAGTAAGTTGACTCCCACTAAAATTTCTTTGCAAATGGATAACAAGTCTACAACTATTTCTGTTGGTGTTTGTGAGGATGTTCCTATCTTAGCAGATTTAGTTATTCTTGATATGCCCGAGGATGAAAATATGCCGGTTATCCTTGGAAGACCTTTCCTTAATACTGTAGGGGCTATTGACTATACTAAAAGCAATGTCACTTTTCATGTTAATGGCAATGATCATACGGTTTAGTTTCCGAGAAAGCCAAATAAAGTAAACAGTCTTGATTCTATCGAAAACGTTATGACTATTATTATTGGTGATTTTGAATTTCCTATTCCTGTTCCCAAAAAGAAATATCAAACTATCATGATTGGAACCGTGCCCACAACTGGAATAGGCATGGTTCCAGTCATAAGAGTTTGATATTTCTTTTTCGGGAACCAGAAGAGGAAATTCAAAGCCTCCAGTGGTAATAGGCTTAACTTTTTCAATAGAATTGAGAATGTTTACTTTATTTTTCTTCCTTGGGAAATAGACCGTATGCTCATTGTAATTAACATTGAAAGCGGTCTGGCTTTTATTATAATCAATAACAGTCCCTGTAGTGTTAAGTAAAGGTCTTCCAAGGATGACCGACATATTATCGTCCTGGGGCATATCAAGGATAACAAAGTCTGTTAAGATAGTAACATTAGAAACCATAGTAGGAACATCCTAAAAAATACCAACAGGAATAGAAGTAAACTTTTCAACCATTTTCAAAGAAATCTCAGTGGGAGTCAACTTACTCAGGTCAAGTCTTTTATAAATAGAAAAGGGCATAACACTAACACTAGCCCCTAGATCACATAAAGCAATTTAAACATAATTATTCTTAATAGGGCATGGAATAGTAGGTACCCCTGGATATCCTAGTTTTTCAAACATTATTCATTTGAAGGAATAATTTGCAAGCATAGTGGAAATTTCAGCCTGAGGAATCTTTCTTACATTAGTAAAAATATTCTTTACATATTTAGCACAAGGAGGCATCTTCATGGCATCAATGAAAGGTACTTGTAAGAATATAGGTCTGAGCAATTCAACAAAAGATTAAAAGCACCCTCATCTTTAGAAGCTTTACAAGGAAAAGGCATGGGTTTTTGAACCCATCGTTCTCTTTCTCTACCATGCTTCCTAGCAACAAAATCTCTCTTATCATACCTTCTATTCTTAGGAGGTGGTTATCAAGCTCAACTTTAGATTCTATTTCCACTTCATTATCACGTTCATTATTATCATTAGGTGCAACATCAACATGATCATCATTAGCATTATCGATATCATCATTACTACACATATGATCATCACCAGATTGTGTCTCAACATCAGGAATAGAAACATTATTAGGATTCTCAACAAGTTTTTCCATAACGGGTTCATTAGAAGCATGCAGTTTTATTTCTACTCTTTGATTTGGATCCACTAGTTTCATGCTATGGTTAGGTTTACCTTAATACTTCTTTTGTAGTTGCGGATGCTTGCAATTTCTTTTTCTTCTTAGGTGAACTAGGTGCACTATCATTAACTTTCAAAGAATCTTGTTCAATTCTCTTGGGATGACCCTCGGGAAACAAAGGATCCTGATTATATTTACCACTTATCTACTCCATTAGCGTCCTTACTAATTTTATTATGCATGTCCCTAAGCAAACCATTTTGTGATCTAGCAACTTTCTCAGGCTGAGTGTGAACCATAGAAGAGTGCTTGCATAAAAATTTAACATCATTGAAAACTCTAACTAGTACATCACTCAAGCGTTCAATCATAATAGCATTGCATTTTAGTTGATCACTTATTTGTATACTAAAGTTTTGTCGTTAATGTCGGTGTTCTGGGAACGGGGGTCCCCAGACTTGCCTGCCTGCGGCCTGCAGCATAGCTCAGCAAGTGGCCCAGTATGGCCCGTCTTTATCAACCCAAGTTCAAGACCCTCGCGAGGGGCCAAGCCTCGCGGGGCAGACGATGCAAGGCCTCTCAGGGGCGGCCTCACCAGGCAGGCTTGCGAGGAGGAGGAGAGATCAAGGCAAGGGGTGCCTCGCGAGGTGCTCATGACGCAATCCATGACGATCAAGACCAGGCGGGTGCCAGCTTGCGCAGTGTCCTTGTTTCCTCTTTGGTGCAAAGGGGGCAAGCGCAGGTGCGGAGTATCGAGGAATCAGGCAAAGGTTTCCATATCAGTGCAATGAGACCAAGACCAGCAGGATGGCAGGATGGAGGTCACCGTGGATCCCAAGACGGCATCATCGCCGGGACCTTTGGCAGTCGAAGACCACCTTTAGTCAGGATAACTTGTACTAGCTGTCCCCTTTCGAAATGGCCGTTATTGGCTCCCTTCCCGCTCAATATTTGGGAAGAGGAACAAGGCCTCTATAAATAGAGCTAGCCACCACAGTAGAAGGCATCTCATCGAGAGCCAACAGATACGGATTGATTCCTCCTCAAGCACACCACCACAAGAACACCTCTCCTCGCGAGGCTATTCTTCCTCTGTACTGTTCATCATGAGACCAAGAGGCAATCCACCACACAGCACACTGGTTTAGGCTATTACACCACAATGGTGGCCCGAACCAGTATAAACCTCATGTCTCTTGTGTTGTTCATCGATCTAGCTTAGAATCATGGCGAGGTTGTGGGCGTGTTTCGGTAGGGAGAAGATCTTCGTGCGCACCCGAGAGTTAGAACCTTAAGGGTTTTGCCGGAACCCGAGATCTGACATTTGGCGCGCTAGGTAGGGGTGCGCCGAAATCTTCTTTCCACTGATCTGCATTCCACCGCTTCGTCACACCCATGTTCGGCGACCCAATGACCAACGCCGACTGTTGGGCGGCATGGCCAGCCCATGCCGCACCGCCTACCCAAGGTGACCTCAACCCCGTGCCTCAGGCATCCCGCGCTCCGTAGAACGCTGTGGGGCGAGGGCGACGCGGTCAAGCACTGCCTGCCCTCACTCTGCGGCAGGTGCGATCAACCGCGAGGGACTCAAACCACGCTGTGGCCATGGCGCCGCACACTCGGCAGTAACAAGTGAACATGAGGGCCGCGCTCACTGTGGCGCGGGAGCTGATGCGGTGCAGGTTGCAGGAGAGCGGCGGAGACGTGGTGCTGGAGCGCGTTGCCGAGCTCCTAGATGTCGCAGCTTCAGGGGCGCCTCCTTTCCGTGTCCAGCTTCCACCCCAGGCCCCGGTCGGATTGCACGGCAGGCCCATATGCGCCGGTGCACCCTTAGGCGCGCCCTAGGGCTTCGCCGACACCAGCTCAACCATCGGCGCCGGGCGTCAGGCTACACCAACACCACCCCCGGTGAGCGAGGGCATGCACATTGCCCCCTATGGCCCGGGCGGGCCGCCTCCCTACCATCCCCAAGACGGCGTGTTAGGCCGGGCCATGTGGAGCGTGGGGCACTACGGCAAAGTCTTCAGGCCGGCGACCTCGGAGGCTTACGTGCCCCACATCATGGATCAGGAATACGCGCTGGAAGACGACCCTGGCTTGTTTCTCGGGTCAGGTTGGGAGGAAGAGACGCCAGAAGCCGAGCCTTTTCAGGAGTCTCAAGGAAGCCTCACCGACCGCGCTGGTAGCAACAGCTATCGGGTACCGCTAATTCCTCAGGAGCAAGCTTATGCTAACCATGGGTCGCAGGAAGTTCAGGTCACTGCAGCGGAAGGCTGCCCCAGCTCAGCAGCCTCCCTCCCGCCAGGAGGAGTGCACTGGGGGCTACAGGAGAGGGGCCGCGAGCCAGGCCCCTCCCCAAGGCGCACGGAGCAAGGCATTTCCCGGAGATAGGCCCTCTGCTGGGGAGGTGCTGCAAAACCTGGCCCCGACAGAGGACCCATGGTCGCCGGGGGAACCACTCGCGTCCCCTTTACCCCATTGGTGTCGTCCTTGGTCTCCAGCCGCCTTCAATGGTGGTAGAGGGTGGCGCAAGTCGGGGCCCTTGTCTGGCGATATGAAGCAAGGCCGGTACCTTTGAAGAAGGCCCAGTGCCTATGAAGCTCGCCACCCGTGATACTCTCACGTAATAATGAGTTGGGGCTGTACACACCTCGGAGTCTGTGGAGAGCCACCCTCGGGCCTCGGGGGCTCCCTCCCATGCCTAGTGGCAGCACTTAGCTACGCGCTAGTGAGAATACATCAAAGACTAGACTAGGTGCCGGACGCGGCCTTTTGCTTTCTGCTTCCCTTCCAGTGGTCGGTCTTCCTTGCTTCGGATTTAAGTTGAAATTGAATTTGCGTTTGCGTATGCGGGAAGGGGTGTCTTGTCTCATTTGTGTGATTTCTTGTGTTTTGGTTTCTGCCCTAGTTTGGAATTTGCACTAACTGCCTCCCCCTCTCGAGCCTCTCACGGGCGGGGCTGGGCAAGCGCACGCGCGCATGCCGTCCCGTGGCCAGCACTCACTCTCACTAGGCCCTCACCACTTAGCCAGCAGGTCACCCAGAAGACCCTCGGAGGCTCACGGCCTCGCAAGCCTATTCAGGACTTGTCCGGGCTAAAGGTAACTACAGCAACTAGCTCATCACAGGGCTCTTTATATCATACAGGCGCATGTTCGGTATCATTCCTAAAAGCATGCGGGTGACGATCTTTTTACATGAGGGGCTTCCCCTCCCAAAATGCTCTCACAACCTTCAGGGCTGGGCCCGAGCTTTTGTGTGTAGGATAAACAGCAGAGGAACACAAGATCAGTCAGACATATTGTTCACCGCACCCTCTTGGTCGCCTCTGGAGGCATCACTGGCGCCGCTGTCATTGTCACTGGCATCACCATCACCATCATTGGCGCCGTCTTCACCGCCATTGACTACATCACCTTCATCCGCGGCAACTATCACCCCGTCGTTGTCAGAAGCAAAGGCCCTAACAAGTGCATCCATGTTGTCCTCTACCCACCGCGCCAGGTCGCCCTGGATGGCCTCGGGCACTAGGGCGATGACGGCATCAAAGTCGAAGTGGGGATCTACGTTCTGAAGGTGGCTGAAGACGCGGGAGAATGCACACCCGAGCAGGCTGCGGCTCCTCTCCTCGACAAGCTAGCAAGCTCTATCAGAGCGGTTCTCCAGGTGCGTCACCACATCAGTGAAGAATTGGAGATGACTGGCATAGTTGGTCACGTGAGGATGTGGGGCGTCCGCCTCACAAATATTTCCCAGGGCCGTGTTGGCCCTATTCCTGAGTTGCAGGAGCATGGGACCATGCATGTGCTCCAGCGTCTACCACTAAAGAATTTCTTCTCTGTTATGCCGCGCAACGGACTCGATGTCATCAACCCGCTGTTGAAGAAGAAGCAGCTCGGCACGGGTGGAGGCCAACTCAGTCTGTGCCGAGACGAGGGCGGCTGCGGCGGTCTCCGCATGCTGCACCAGTTCAGTTAGCTCGGACCTGAGAGCGGCAGTCCTGCCCGCAGCCTCGGCTTCAATCAGCTCCAGCCTCTGGCCATACTCGCACACAAGATCTGTGCAAACTTCCACCACGCGGCGGTTGACCTCTTCTTGGATTCGAGCCTCTCGCGTTCCAACATTGTCCTCCACCTGGGTAACCTGGCGCTCCCTCATCTCCAACTGCTCAAGGTCGAGATTATGCTCAGCGGCCTCCAGCGTTAGCACTTCCTCGCGCCTCTGGAGCTCCTCCTCCTCGACAGGCGTCCCCTTCAGTGATGCAAGGGCGGCCTGACGCAGCTCCACCTGCTGCTCCAAGGAAGCGCTCTAGGCTTGGAGCTCCCACGCGCGCTTCTCCGTGATCTCGCGTCGATGGTCTGCTTCCCAAGCCTCATCTATAGCTCGGGAGCAGGCCTTTCACGAGGCCTCAAGTGATGCTTCGGCCTTCGCGTTGTCAAGCTCATGCTGATGACGCGCGAGGTTAACTGCCACCTTCAGCCTGCATCACTCCTCAATCAGCCGCAGGCCCTCAGCTTCAAGGCATGTGTCCACGTCCGCAAGCTCTCCACCAAGCTGGCCCATCGCGTCCATCACCCTCTGGAGGAACTCTTGGCGAACGGCGCTTTGCTCTCGCTCGAGCACGTTGTCGATGTCATCCTCCGTCGCCGGTGCTGTCAGCGGGCCCTGAAGTGGTTCGCCCCCTCTCAGTAGGAGGCTGGGGGTTGGCGCCCCCACGATCGCCAGACGAGCTCCGCAAGGGACCCGGACCGGCACAGGTCCATCCCCCGAAGGAGAGCCAGGGACCGATGTCAAGCACTCGCCATCCATGATCAGAGGAGGAGCCCTGGACAGGCTGGTCACACCCCAGGAAAGGTTGCAAAGGAAATGCGGCAAGGGCACAGGCTCAAGACACCCTGCGGGCAGCCTTGCTTCTCCGGGTGACCTCGCGTCAGGGGCAGCATGCAGGCCCGGGACGCTCAAGACTAGTGATGAAGGCAAGGCCGGAAGATGTTGTTTCTTGGGAGACTCCGCAGGCTTGGCAGGAGGGACCCTCAAAAGCCACAGTCAGGAAAAGGAGCAGCAGTTGAGGAATTACAAGAACAAGGTACTTACTCATCTATGGCAAAGTACTTCTTGTGCTTCAACGGTCGGAAGGGGCGCCCACTGCAACTCGAAGACCCCTTCCTCTTACGGAGGGCGGCAAAGTCCATGCGGAACCGACCCAGGCACTCAACGTGAGGACCAGCGCATGGCGCAGATGAAGAAGCACCCAGGCAGCCAACCTCAGGGGCGCTAAGCTGGGAGGAGCGATCAGGCACCACTTCTTGATGGCTTGCCGAGGCCTCGGGGGCTCCGGCCTCGGGAGCTGCGGGTTGCGTCCCCCCATCAACGACCGCCTCAGGGCGGGCTTCACAAGCTCTGGAGGATGACGCTTCACGAGCCCCGTGCGGCGTCAGCACCACGACACCCGAGCCTCTAGCCTCAAGCGATGCTTGCCTCCCTGCACCCGCTCCTGGGGCAAGATCGGCGCTGGCGGTGAAGAAGGGGGCCACAGCGACAAGGTTCTCACGAGGCCCCACGAGACCAGCCGGACGCAACCCCCATTCGTCGAAGAGAGGCATCTGTCTCGCGAACTCAGCCCTGTTCAAGCAGAGATACTGGAGGCAACCCCCATGCCGTACATAGCCCGACGAGGGGCGCTGGCCAAGACCTCAAGCACCTTCTTCAGCGTTTCGGGCGCCAATTCCGTCTCCTGAAGCTTCATGTGGTCCAAGTCGCCCGCCAGGGCCCACATCGGCCGGGAATGGTGTTGAAGAGGAGCAAAGCAACACTGGAGGAACTCCTTCACCACCCGGGGCGCAGTCACGCCAAGCTCTCTCAACCTCCTCAGTCGGTGCCAGACGAAGGAGAGTCGGGGGCTCACGAGTCTCTCATGACCCCAGCCTGGATGGGGGACAACAGGCAACGTCGGAGGCGAGAGCAGAGGGCTGAGCACTCCGACATCCACGTACAGCCACCACGTCTGGAACCCACACGTGGAAGGCGGGAGGCCAAAATCGATCCCCGAGACGATCGTCTCTGCCACGGCCTGGAAGCTCATGCACCCCGAGCACTGCAAGGTGTCGGTCAGGCGCAAAGAGAAGAAGTGGCGCAAGAGGGCAATGGAAGGAGCAATGCCCACCATGGCTTCGCAAACAAAGGCGAAGACAGCAAGAAGGGTAACATATTGAGGATCAAGATGCATCATATGGATCTGATAGTGGGAAAGCACCGCATTGAAGAAGGCGGAGAAAGGGGGAACCGGGCCAGCCCACAGGGCGTTGATGAAGAATCGAACCTCCGTGACGGTCTTATCAATGGAGGCATGGGATGCGGGCCAAGCCATCGTCTCTCCGCACTCGTTGAAGCTGGAGGCGAGCGCGGAGCGGACCTTGCCCAAGGCCTCCAGATTGAGCACCAGCGGCCGGCTGACTGCGGGCTCGATTGCCCGAGGCGAACTGGATGAAGACAGAGGCTTCTTCCCCTTCTCCTTGCTAGTTGGCGCCATGGCGATGGAGGGGGCAGAGCTCAAGTCAGATTGGAAGCGAAAACAGAGGCTCGAGGAAGAAAGGTGAACAGGAAGCACGCGGGCAGCGAAGAGGAAATAACTGTGTAAAGCTTTGTGGGCGCCTAGCCAGGCAGATATTGGGGGTGTGGGGAAGCGGAGACGCCCACGTCCAATCAGTCGCCACGCGTCAACCAAGGCCGCAGGCTGTTGGGCCCCGCGGCGCTCCGCACTTTCCCTTTGTCTTTGCTGCTAAGCCAAGTCTGAGCATGCCTTGGGCCCGGGGGCTACTGTCAGCGTTCTGGGAACGGGGGTCCCCAGACTTGCCTGCCTGCGGCTTGTAGTGTGGCTCAGCAAGTGGCCCAGTACGACCCATCTTCATCAACCCAAGTTCAAGACCCTCGCGAGGGGCCAAGCCTCGCGGGACGGACGATGCAAGGCCTCCTCAGGGGTGGCCTCACCAGGCAGGCTCGCAAGGAGGCGGAGAGATCATGGCAAGGGGTGCCTCGCGAGGTGCTCATGACGCAAGCCATGACGATCAAGACCAGGCGGGCGCCAGGCGGTGCAGTGTCCTCGTTTCCTCTTTGGTGCAAAGGGGGCAAGCGCAGATGCGGAGTACCGATGCATCAGACAAAGGTTAATTTCCATATCGGTGCAACAATACCAAGACCAGCAGGACGGCATGACGGAGGTCACCGTGGAGCCCAAGACGACGTCATCGCCAGGACCTTTGGCAGTCGAAGACCACCTTTAGTCTGGATAACTTGTACTAGCTGTCCCCTTTCAAAATGGCCGTTGTTGGCTCCCTTCCCACTCAATATTTGGGAAGAGGACCAGGGCCTCTATAAATAGAGCTAGCCACCACAGTAGAAGGCATCTCATCGAGAGCCAAGAGAGACAGATCGATTCCTCCTCAAGCACACCACCACAAGAACACCTCTCCTCGCGAGGCTGTTCTTCCTTTGTACTGTTCATCATGAGCCCAAGAGGCAATCCACCACACCGCACACTGGATTAGGGTATTACACCACAACGGTGGCCCGAAGCAGTATAAACCTCATGTCTCTTGTGTTGTTCATCGATCAAGCTTAGAATCGCGGCAAGGTTGTGGGCGTGTTTCAGTAGGGAGAAGATCTTCGTGTGTACCCCA
>NC_057807.1:97616567-97656241 GCF_018294505.1 Triticum aestivum | reverse complement strand
CGAAGCAACCATCATTTCACTCTCCGCTTAATCCCCTTCTCCCTCACCATCTTCAAGAAAGGCAAGACTCGCATCGGCCACTGTTCTTCTCTCCCAACGAAGGGAAGGTAAGCGGATCCTGATGTTGGTATATTTTTGTTCAGAGAAAAAAAAAAGAACTTTTGCAAAGCAGTAACCGATCCTCACTCTCTTTTTTGTTTCATTGTCATTGCGATTGTGTTTTCCTTTCAGTAGTCTCCTAGTATTCGTCAGTTTCATGATGGACCAAGGAGAACCAGGCAAAGATCAGCCGATATTGGAGCAGACGCGGGAGGCTGATCCCCACGAGACAGAGAGCTCCAAGAAGATGGAGGCAGCCACCGAGCCGGCCCCAGATACGCTCCCGGCCACTACTGAGATGGTCAACGCCCTGTTTGAGGTTACAGCCCCCGTGGCACTGCAGGAGCAGTTTTCCCCCTTCGAGGATGTGCCCCCCCCCCCGCTAAGCTGCCCAAGGTGATTTTCTTCTTTGCCGATCTCGATTGTGGTTTTTCATCTAAGTATGTGGTGATTAATAATGCAAAATTTTATTAGCTTCAATGCCATGCTATACATAGTGGTTTAAATAACTTGTGTTTCTTATACTGAAAAGTAATTCAGAATTTGTTTTCGTTTCAATTAGAACCCTGATGCAGACAAGGATTGTGTGGTTGTACATGTCACTCGCTATGAGGTGGATGATCTGAATATACGCACTGGGAAAACAGAGTTCTTAGGCTGTTGGATCCTGGAAGCCATTTGCGGTTATACCACTGAAGAGTTGTATTCCAGCCTCACTATTGTCAGGCGTGTTGTCCAGGGTGTACTGAAGCACAAGAAGTTCAAAGCTACTATTTCGTTTGTGAGGCATATTGTTCTTGTCAAGCTTACGCAGGAAGATGACGTGGCATGCCTCCACAAACAAGTTTATCAGTGGCAAGGCCACAAGGTTGTCTTCATGAAGGTTCAGAGGATTGAGCTACTGTGGGACGTCCTCGATGATGTTCATGGCAAGGTCCGTCTTGTGTCCAGCCCAAATTAGATCGAGGCATGAAATAGTTGCCCCAGCTAGTGTTTAATAGTAGTTTGGATTGTGTCTAATTATCCGAACCTTGCCTATTATTGACCTCTCTGGGGCTAGTACTCTGTTTGAATCCGTCTATGGGAACTGCTGCTAGTTTTGTGTGCCCATGAATCACGTGAGAACCATCGTAATTGTTACCGAAACAGATGTGTCCTCACTAATTTTTTCATGAATATGGCATGGTAAGACATAAGTTGTCATGATTTATCATACGAGCAGTGTGTGTTTTGATGAAATAGAGCACTCGTTCGAGAACTGTGCGCCAACGTATACATAAGTACTTGTAAACACTGTTGGTGCTAACCCACTTGTAAGCAGTTGTGCAAAACATGCCACATTGGCTCAGCTCGCTTCAGCACTAGGCAATCGACCAGCTAACAATCAACAATCTGTTGTCTGACATATAAGCAACTATGTATCTTGTTACAGTGGTTCATGCAGTTAACTGAGGCCACAATGTAAATTCCAAACGTTCACATGCTAGTCCAGCGCTCATGTAGAACACTCACACTAAACTCGTCTTCATAAAAAACTTGAAAAGCATAAGTTAAGATATTTTATACACCTAAATGATTCATAGAACACAACAAACATATAATAGTTCACAGCAAAAGACAAAGTTGTGACAAGGTTTACAAATCAGGAAAAAACAAGCAAGGCTTCTCTGAGCAAAGGGCCTCTCGGCAGGCTTAAATTTCTTGGAGTTCACTCTGGTTTTTTCTTGTTGCCACCATCCAGGGTTAGGTTCTCTCATTCCAGAATAACTAATTATAATTGTGGTCTCAGGTGGAATGCTGAACTGAACCATGCAGTGTACTGACCAGGTGAAATTCTTGTGCATTCCACTAAATTTAAGCACCGCTATTTGTAGAAATAAGCAGACCACAATGCCTCTTGTTCGCGCACCTGTCCAAAAAACCGCCATGCAGCCGTGCCAGCTAGTCCTCGGTCCATGGATGAAGTGGTAGAAAGTGCATTCTAGACTAGGATGCAGTTGTTTTTGCTCGTCCCTGCACTGCAATCAGGAAGTAAAACATACGAATCAGCTTCTTTTAAATTGTGTTGGTCATTCTACCTTAGTTACCACCAATGTAGGAATACCTTGAAGACTGGAGGTTAGACGACGGCAACGAGGGATAGCCATCTCATTTTGCATAGTTGTACTAAAACTGAGGTGTGTGCTTTTGATTGCGCGGATAGAAACGATACGGAGACAGACATCCCGAAACGATATGGAGACAGACATCCCTATTTGCGCAAATACAAAATATGGTTATTTAAACAGTGACAGATATTTGCAGTGGCGTATGATTAACAGCAGCATCTATTGTGTTATAATTGGCACTAGATTGACAGTATGAAGAGTCCTTAAGTAAGTAGCATCACATCACATCAACAATGCCACTAGATTAACATGCAGAACAATAGCATTAGTATTACTGTCATCAGAGTAGCACATGGTCAGTAAATGTGCAATCAAATTTGTACAGTTCCACTGGATGAAGCAATGTTAGCGGTGTGAGAGTTAAGTGTAACTGCAAAAACACAATTCATGGGAAATAAAGCAAGACAGAAGCACTTCATAAAATGGTGGTGGCATTGCTTCAATTTATCGACGGCACTAGACCATTACTTATAGTGACATTAGGTGGCATTGCTTAATGCTTCATGTGATTTTACATTATCGGTAGCGATATGGGCGTAGGGACAGCAGGGGCATAAAGTGGTGAGGCAGATGTGGCTGTCGAGAGCGGTAAACACTCAGGCAACATGTCTGCATTTGTCCCATTTTTTATCTCCTCGGCAACATTTTCCTATGTGAGCACAGGAAATCTAGACCTGCTCATTCTCATTTGCGTTGTCCCCCAACACCCGTCACTTTCTTTCCTTTTTCTCAAGAGATAGGTCCACTTCCCCCCACCCTTCGCCATCCACCATGCTTTCTTCGTCTTTTCAACCAAGAGACCGGTTGGGTAGCCAGTATCTACTACTTTCCCCCGTTTCCTCTTAGAACCAAGTCCTAGATTCATGCTACAGCTTTCCCACTTTCTTCCCTATTTGAACCAACTCTTAGAGTCGACTGTATGAACTAGCTTTACCTCTAATAATAGTAAAAGTCTAGGTGGCTTTGGAACAACGGACGTAAGTAGAAAAAGATCCACACAAAGGGAGCTGGGGCAGTAGAGCAAGGCAGGTTTCGAAGGAATATATACCTGAGGGTCGTCGGCATGTGGCAAAGACGGCGTCGGGAGGCCGCATCTTGGCCACAATACCGCAGGGAGGAAGAAGGGGTCGGAGGCACTCCCGAGCCGACACTCTCTCGGAGAGAACGGCACGGCCACCGATCAGGACGCGTGGGAAGCTGTTGGTCTTCTCCCTTGCCGCCGACGACAGCATGAACGATGCACCTACACCCCTGCCCCGATCGAGGTTCTCCGGCCGGATTTGTGACCAGCCGTGAGCTGTGAGAGAGTGTGGCCACCTATGTCTTGCTTAGATCTGGAGAGAATGAGAGAGTGAACGAGAGGAACCCTAGTAAAGCAAGCGCTAAGGCTCCTGCTTATATATATAGTGGAGTGATTTTGTTGTACCAGCTTCAAAAAAGTGCGCTCCTACGTGTACCAGTGAGTGGGTGTGAGAGAACTAGTGCGTGCGTGCACCGCTTCTCTTCGTGAGAGTACAATATACTATGCCCAAAGAACATTCTCCACAAGAGTAATAGTATAAGTGTCTGACGTGTGAGCTAAAATAAAATGTGCGCGGCGTCTTTTGTTTTTTAGAAGTTCTGAGGGTAGGGTGTGAAGAGCACATATGTGCATGACGTCTACCTGTAGATAGACGGTGGGTGCGACGTGCGAGTCTACGAGAGGACTCGGGAGAGTCGTGAGTCGTGAGTCATGAGGGTGCGTGTGCGTGAGAGGGAGGGGGCACGTACCAATGCAATGCATGTGTCCGTAAATCATCATCCGACAAACATTTGCCACAAGCCTTTTCCTGACGAACGCCGTAAGAACCGTTAGGTCGGCATCCAACAGTGTTAGTTTTGCCATGTCATTTAACAGAACAGACACTCCTCCTACACACAAATCTTCCACGTGAGTGTTAGCAACTGCCGTATGCTCCCTCCGTTCTGAAATGCAGTGCATATAGCTTTATTGAAAATTCGAACCTTGCAAACTTTTACCGAGTTTTCGTGTACCAAATTGCACATGTAGAATACACTGTACATATCATTTCATTCATCTTCGAGAGGTAACTATAAATATGGGGGAGGAGTCTACAAAATAAGACCATCATATCACCCGCATCAATTTCAACCATCCTTTGGTGTCGAGGACTATCATAGGAACTCTATATGATATGATTTTTATAGGATTTTTTCCTTTAGAGCCAATTGGTTCATAGGAATAGATTCATATACTCCACATTTCAAAGGAAATAAACATGAGATCATTTCTATAGCTTTAGAGCCACTTGGTTCAAATGAATGGATTCCTATACTCCCTTAATTTCAAAGGAAAATAAACATTAGCGTATATTCAATAGAAAAGTTCCTATGATCTGAACCAAATTACAGATCTTTTCTAATCCCTCCTCATAGGAATTGAGATACATGTCATCTCTAGATTCAATAGAAAAGTTCCTATGATGTGAACCAAATGACATATCTTTTCCAATCCCTACTCATAGGAATTGAGATGCTCCATGTCATCTCTTTCCCTACAACTTCCATGTACACATCTTCTATTCCTAAATAGATAGTACAACCCACTAGTAGCTTTTTTCCAAAACATGCAACTATGGCACAAGAACTATATAGTGTGCCAATAACTCTGAAAGATGGTCGCTGGATGAAGCTAATCCGACAGTGCAGAGATGGCGAATCCGAGCACTACTGGCCATTGGATATCATCAACATTCCACCAGATCTTCCACATGTACAATTTAGAAGACTCCATGGTTGAACTTAAGCATAATGCACAAACCTCAAAACACAAGCACTTCTCCTTTGTTCTAGAATCTTTTGTATCATAATTGTTTTGTTTTCTAAATGAATTGCCATTTTTTTAATTTATGCTTTACAATGCACAACCCCATGAATCTTAACATTTTTATAAAACTAATTGATTTTGAATGAGATGAACTATAAGAACTAAACAAACATCTACATCATGCATATATGACTCAAAGCTTTACATGCTATAGTGTATATTTATTCATAATTTGGTTTCAAAATCTCATGCGTTCAATGCATCATTGCCTTTCGGTCGAACCTACGCCCATAATTTTTTGCACGTACTATATCTCCACTGGTCCCCGAACCCAAAATGTTGCCTCGTTCCCATAAAACCAAGCAGCCCACACATGCGTCGACTCGAACCCATTTACTACGATGTGGCCCCGCACGCTGTAGTACCCCTACAAACCCTACTGCCGCACTCATCATTGGTTTTCTTCAAGAGGACGAGGGAGAAGCCGATTTGTACTGGAGGCGCTTTCAAAAAAAGGATATGTAGTGGAGAACCCTACCCTAGGGTGCCCTAGGTAGCTGCCGCATGAATCATTGTTTTCTCTTTTCTTTAGGCTCTTGCGCCCTAGAGTGAAATGATGGTTACTTCGTCCATCCAGCTTAATGTGGGAAAGGTGGGGCCTTGTGATTTGACCCCTCGTCGCTCATTTTCTACTACTGCAGCGCTACGACCGAGGTGCCTCCAGTTCCAACCGCTGCTCCGAATTGTAATTTGGTGCATCGCACATGGAACAAGACGGTGGATGAGCCACATGTCGGCCAAAGGGGTCCTGTTAAGTGTGTCGCCATTTCGTGTGCGGACTGACCCTACTTGAGTTGCTACGCCAACACCACAGGAGTAGCCTACCACTTGGTTTTGATCCTTGGTGAATCCCGACTATATTGATCTAAAAAGATACGTGCTGAACTACCCTCTCCGTCTCGGTTTAATAGTTTTAGGCGTCTCGGTTTATAGGGCGTGCACGTAGTTCTAGGTCATCCATTTGACTAACTAAATATGAGTTACTATGTCACAAAAAGTACTACTATATCATTGGATTCTTAAGCGGATGTAGTTGTATTTAAAAGTCAAGGGCGGGGCTTTTCCTGCGCGGTAGGCGGGGCGGTTCCGCCTAGTCGGTTCGACAGAGACGCGAGAAGACGAGGGAGTAGGCTGCTGCAAACGTAGGGTTGTGTGATTTGATAGCGAGTTACTGCTGGACAGGTGGGGCCCCATGATTTGACTTGCCATTTTCATTTTAACTGCGGCGCTACGACCAGCGTGAGTCTCCTGATTCCTGACCACCTCCATACAGGTGCCTCTCCCAATGCTCCACCATGTAGTTGAGGATGGCTCTTGCATGAGAGCCCACTTCTCCACTTTTTCCTCGCCTCTTTCCTCCACACATGCAAAAATGACATGTAAAGCGGGCTTATAACCACTATTGTAGTACTTACTTTCTCCTACAAGTGCTAAGCTTTCCACATAGGCATAAAGTCTGATGTGGCAAGTTTGGTGACCCAAGGAAGAAACGGTGCTAAGCGTGTGTACCTAGGTGAAAAGACAATTCTGAGTCTATAGCTAATTAAATGAAGCAAACTTAGCAACAAAAAAAATACTAATAAGCACCTATGGATTGGGGACTTGATTGCTAAGCCATTTAATGCCCTTAGCACCTCATCTAAGCACCATTTCATTGGAGTACGAAGAAAGAGATAGAGAGAAGTAAAAAAATACACTTATAGCCAACCTTATAGCTAACCTTGTTGTAGTATGAGAGACTAAGTGATGACTATGTATGACATGCCAACATCAGATAGCCTAACGCACTGTGTTAAATCTCCAAGGGCGCAACTGCGTGAGCGACACGACGGTCGTGGTAGGCGTGACCATGATACGGGCTGCTGGCAGCCCTTGGATCTGAGATCAAACGGTCGCATGCTAAGTTGCTGAAAATTTGCAGAATAACCCTCCAGGATAGGATATTCACCCATAGGTCTAGAATCATGCCATGCAACCATTCGATCTTAGATCCAAGGGCTCTCGGAAGCCCGTATCATGGGAGAATGGAAAGCCACTACCCTGCCATTCGCACGTTGGCAGTTCGCTCCTACTCGTCCCCGCACATCCTTTAATACTACGGCGGTTCACTCCTAGTCGTCCCGTCCTTTCACATTACGGCAGTTCCACTAATCCTAACCCTCCTCCCAAATCCATGGCGTCCCAAATCTCCATGATCGGCGGTGAGTGCAAGGTTAGAACCATCACCAACGATGAGTTCGATGTCATCTACACCCGTTCTTCCACGACGGTGAAAGGATGCCTTTCTCTCTTCAGACACATGTTCGAAAACTCACATGATGAGTGGGTCGCTAGGCTAGATGTTGAGTACACCACAGTCCTGGGACGAGAGAAGGATCTAAAGGACGAAGAGAGGAAGAAGCCCTCCATGATCCAGGTTTGCGTGCATGAGTTATGCTTGGTCTACCACATATGCCATGCCGACGTTGAATGCTTGGATTTTAAGAACTTACTCAAGAGCAACCTAGTCAAATTCATTATTGTAGACTTTACGAATGACAAAGAAGTCCTGGGTCGGATAGGCCTCGTTGTAGGCAACCCCTTCGACCTCCAGAAGAATCGGCTGCTGCCCTCTGGTGGCCAGCCTTCAATGCTGACCCTGGCAGGAG
The DNA here is from genome assembly GCF_018294505.1 of Triticum aestivum. NCBI lineage: Eukaryota > Viridiplantae > Streptophyta > Magnoliopsida > Poales > Poaceae > Triticum > Triticum aestivum. Next base: position 97,648,439 of record NC_057807.1, on the reverse strand, counting down.
CCATGGTTCATCCTTCGTATGGTAAACTGGAGAAACCTCATTACACGTTTCATTGTCATGCATGGCAGCGAATGTACTAGATATAGACCACATCCACTACACTACAATGGATGGCTACCTTTGTTTCAATATCTACAAGGGTTGGATGAAGAGCAAGAGCCAAGTGTGCGGTTCAAGCAAAGAAGTATCGGCCAAGAGGAAGAGGGACAAGGATGAAGTCGAGGACGTGGACGAGGACTCCTCCGAGTGAGTAAGGTGGCAGTATCGTTGCTCATGGTGGTTCTAATGCAGTGTCTACCGGATTAGTTGCATAGTTTAATTTCAGGTGTGCTTAGTTGAATTTGAGGGGTGTGTTGTGTTGAGCCCCAGCAGAACTATGTTATGTTTCTTCTCGTTACTTTAACTCCTCAGTATGATACATACTACTAGTATTTCTTTAATAGAATTTAGCACCCCAATTAAGCATGTACTAGCTTTTTTAATAGTACAATATGCATAATTTGGCGACGAGCGCTCTCTATATGTACCACCTTTTTTTTAATTTCAATTTTTGCTCCATGGCGCAATCCATCGATAGTACTACTGTACAAAAGTATACATTTTTTAAAAGGCTAGAGTACTGTTCATCACATATATAGCCAGTTAAGTTCTCAACCTAGAACAACGTGCATGCCATGTAGTAAACCGATACGGAGGAAGTATAGTAAAAATGAGGTGATTTCACTGAGCGATCGGCGGGGGAGCATGGCCTGTCATGCGGTCCCACGTGTCATGATGTACCAAGGCGATGCGCGTGTCCCTCTTGAGGCAGAACCAATACTACGTGGTTTGAGATAATGGTTGCTTCGTCCGTCTGGTAAGGTGCAGCATTGTGATTTGACGTCTCATTTCTCATTACCACTACTAGGCCGGTACGAGTGGGGTAAGTCCCCCCTGCTGTTCTGCACTGTTATTTGGTGCTTGACACGTCGACCCGGTTGCTATATGTCCCACATGTCGGCGACAGGAAGTACAGAATTCATGAAAGGGAGCGTTGACGGAGGAGTATACTACAGAATTCATGAAAGGGAGCAACTTAGTTTTGGAAAAATCTATTTTTACGGAGTACGTACCCACTAGGGTTTATAGGGCTCATCTAAAAAACATTCATTTTTCTATTTGACAAGTCTCAATTCTACTATACTAGTAGTAGTACCATTACATGTTGGATTTTGAGGTGCGTTAGATCACCCGACGCAAGCAGTGTCAAGAGGAAACAAACCAATGCATGTACAAGTTCATGGAAATTTAGTGGTCATTCATGCATTCGTTCTAATTAATGCCTCGGTAAACATAACTTCCTGAGAAAAACGGGCGTACTAATTACTTTGTGCAAACTATGAAATTAATTCGACCACTCACCGTTTACCTTGGTTGGAGAGATTTTGAAATTGAGCCATAAACTGGAAAGGAGGGAGTAGTAACTTTTGTCTTGATTACTATTTGTGGCCTTGTATAGATGCAAAATGTATTTTTTATAGTGGCCTTGTATAAGTAAATGGAGGGAGTACTAACCAAGGTACATAGTAGGGACGAGGAGTAAACGAAGGGAGTAGTAAAAATTTCTCCTCATGGTGCGAGCCATCGCGTGCGTGGGCGAGGGAGAGGGCGTAAGGCGTACAGTAGTAGGAGTACTACTACTACTCGTAAGCAAGCTTCACATCATCCTGCGAGCCACCGCACCCGTGGGCGGGGGAGACGGCGTACTAAGCAAGCTTCTCCTCGTTCTGCGAGTTGATGGGACACATCAAAAGTACTCCAGTGTATAGAGCCTTACCTCTAAGGTAGGCCCCACATGGTTTGCCTCTTTTTTTAACATAACACGTCAAGTCGTAATTTGTTTGTTCACCCGTGGTAGACGATCCTCCCTCCACCAAGTGGACAACCAGTACACGTGCCAAATTACCACGTGGGCTGCCTTTTTCGTACAGAAATGAGCTCCACTGTGTACCCGCGCGGGTGTGGTTGGGAAAGAGACGGGAGTACGTGTGTCGTGCGTGCACCTCTTCTCTTCGTTCACGTCCCCCACCTACGTCGTGTGTGTGAGAGAGATACAAACCTAGACATAATGTGCCGTCCATCCCCATGCCTCCGCCCAGTCCGACCACCAGTCACCACCACGCCCCACTCCTCCTAACCTTATCTCTCATCTTTCTCCCTCCGTTTTTATATACAAGGGGCCACTATCAAAATTACAATTTGCAGATATACAAGGCCACTAACACTAATCGAAGCAATATTAATGGTGTTTGCCTCGTGGTACTAGCAAAGGAGGACATTAATTATCCCTTGCATGCATGCGGGAGTTTGTAAAAAAATGCATCTTGATGTTCCTTGCAATGCACGGGCATCTTGCTAGTCCATGAAAACAACACATGGCAAAATTCCACGGTGAACGAGGGATTTGAATCTGTTGGGAGGGGCTGTTTGGATCTTGCCCGGGGTAGCCAAAATATTGGCGACCCTTTGTCCACCGAGGCCATTGCCACCGATGAACGAGGAATGGCTCGGGTGCTCATGTTGTTATGCATCCTCCAGCGTGCACGTTGGAGACGAGCTCGCATGAGCTGTGTTTTTTTGTCCCACAACGCCGCCCGAGCCGCCCGCAGACCGACTGGCGACCCGCAAATTACGCCATCCAACCGTAGTCGCACACACTATGACAGCAACTCAACCAACTGGACGAAATTCACGCAAACACGTAGACAAACTGATATTTCATATAAATAACGACGGAAATCATATAAAATACTGGATTTTCATACAAACATGATGGATTTTATTACATTCAAATGAACTATGCGGTGCTAGTTCTGGACAGCACATGTATATAATACCTGGCCTAAATGGTCGCCCGCCGATCGATTTGTGTTCCTCATGTACGGCAGCACGATCACCAGACTGCCGGGAGCCCCGGAGGTACATGCTTCAGCGCAAAGGACGGCTCGCTTCCCCACTGCCCAACTGATATCATTGGCTGGTGCCGAAGATGATGGTGGCTGGCACCGGTTCGAGTTCATCACCGGCCACTTCTTCGCCATGGTTGGCACCGTCTCGAGTTCATCTTAATATCCCCCTCTTCCGTGGAGCCCATGCAGGGTCGACGAAGGTCCTCGCAACAAAAGGATCCGGCAAGACACCTGTTGTGTACGTCGGCATCGCCTCCGCGGTGGCCATCATGAGACCCAAGCGGCACCGGCGGCCCGTATTCTAGTTCTCCTCGATGATGGCGGCGGACACGGAGGTGCTGGCCACCGACTCGTCGCTCTCCGCGCACCCGGCTTCTGTCGCTGCTTGCATGGCACGGCCACCGGCATGGGAGTCTCGGCCACAGAAACGGAAGACGCGGTACGAGGCGGCGGCGTGGACGGCAGCAACGACACCCGTGCGCGGCTCCTAGTTGAGCTGGCCTGGAGCGGCGAGTTGCTGAACCGCGCGCCGGCTTGGGGCGGCAATTGGCTCCGTCGGGAGAGGGGAGGGAGGTGGATCAGCGAGCTGTATAGCTCGTATCCGGCGGGCTACCCAGCCGGCTTGGATGCGGAATAACTACTCTTCATAAACCATTGTAAGAGTTGAAAGGATCGATATAGTTGACTAGAGGGGGGTGAATAGGCAACTAACACTTTTTAATCTTTTCTTTACCAATTTAAACTTTGCATCAAAGTAGGTTGCCTAGATATGCAACTATGTGAGCAACCTATATGATGCAATAACAACTAGCACATAAGCAAGCAAGGGCTACAACACAAAAAAGCTTGCACAAGTAAAGGCACGAGATAACCAAGAGTGGAGCCGGTGGAGACGAGGATGTGTTACCAAAGTTCCTTCCTTTTGAGGGGAAGTACGTCTCTGTTAGAGCGGTGTGGAGGCACAATGCTCCCCAAGAAGCCACTAGGGCCACCGTATTCTCCTCACGCCCTCACACAATGCGAGATGTCGTGATTCCACTATTGGTGCCCTTGAAGGCGGCGATCGAACCTTTACAAACAAGGTTGGGGCAATCTCCACAACTTAATTGGAGGCTCCCAATGACACCACGAAGCTTCACCACAATGGACTATGGCTTCGAGGTGACCTCAACCGTCTAGGGTGCTCAAACACCCAAGAGTAACAAGATCCGCTAGGGATTAGTGGGGGGAATCAAATTTCTCTTGGTGGAAGTGTAGATCGGGGCCTTCTCACCCAATCCCGAGCAAATCAACAAGTTTGATTGGCTAGGGAGAGAGATCGGGCGAAAATGGAGCTTGGAGCAACAATGGAGCTTAGGGTTAGAAGAGGTGAGTCTTCTTGGAGAAGAAGACCCCCTTATATAGTGGGGGACAATTCCAACCGTTACCCACCACACAGCCCGCAACCCGCGGAACTATCGCACCACAGGAGCGGTACTGCCACACGGGCATGCGGTACTACCGCGGCGGACCACGGTACTACCGTGGGCACGGTAGAGCCTGGACCTGAACAGAAGAGCACGGACAGGGTGCGGTAGAACCGCAGGTGCGGTACTACCGCGGCCCTATGCGGTACTACCGCAGGTCAGCCACAAGCCAGGCACGGCAGGCACAGATGTAAAAAATTACATCCGTGACTACCTCCGCTGAGATATTGTCAAGTGAAAATCCGACACGGTACTACCGCGACCAGGGGTGCGGTACTACCATGAAGGGTGCGGATGTAAAAAATTACATCCGCCCCTACCTCTGCTCCTGCTGCTTTACCTGGCCATGCGACATGGTACTACCGCTCCGGAGCACGGTACTACCGCATAGGGCGCGGATGTAAAAAATTACATCCACCCCTACTACCGCTTGAGCAGCGGCGCCAGTCCAGAACTCATGATACTACCGCTTATGAAGAGCGGTACTACCGTGGGAGCCCACAGTACTACCGTGCCGGAGCCCGGTACTACCGCTGGCTCCTGCAGTAGTACCGCTCGGAGGAGCAGTACTACCGCCAGTCTGAGAAGAGCAACACAAAGTCCTTTATTTCGCAGAGACAAGGTGAGACAGAGGAACACTCTAAAGAGAAAGAGGAAAGGCGGTGCAAAAGGGGACGTGTACGTGAGATTCCACCCAAACCTTTCCAAATCGGACCCCCTCTTAATAGTACGGCTTTCCTACGACTCAACTCCAGCGAAAAGAACCGTAGAGAAACGTCGTCTTCAATAATCTTCGAGGGGCATCAAATCGTCTTGTGTTTAGTCATGATATATCTGAAAAGCTCAATACACACGAATAGTCCGCAAAGGCATTGTCATCAGTCACCAAAACTACTGAGGGACAATAATGCCCTTACAATCTCGCCCTTTTTGGTGGATTGATGACAATACGGGATTTGCATAAAGGGAATGAATATAGCACAAGCAAACCCCACAACTCTAAAATATAGAAGAGCTCCCCCTAGATTCGTGCTAGAGAGTAAAGTGCTTTGGACTGCACGACGCGAATACTAGGATCACCACTCCCCCTATATTTTAGAAAGAAGGCATATCTTGCAATGGTAAGGCTAACACTAAAGTAGATAGTAGATATGAGCAAAACATAAATAGCATGATATAGCATAAGCTCAATAAGGTAATAAGGTACGATAGAGTGCATATGTCTTACACCATATGATAAACTTAGTCTCACGAGCACAACCAAACCAAAGCAAATAAGTTCAACGACGGAAAGCAAAGCAAATGACGAAATACACGACAAACGACACACAAATCCTACACTCTCTCCCCCTTTGGCATTCAGACACCAAAAAGGTAGAGAGGGCACCTACAACAAAGGTGGTAGCTCAGGCGGAGAACGACTCCGCGTCGCCAGACTCCGCAGCAGGAACGTACTCCTCCTCAGAATCGGTCCACTGGTAGCCCTGCTTAGCCATCCAGGCAGCATCGGGGGTGATGTGTTTCTCAAAGCCGCTGGCCACGTCCTCCCTGCACGCCCTCAAGATCCTGATGTCGCAACGGCGACCCTCCTTCTGAGCAACATGGGCCTTGTACTGACCCTGAACCTGCATGCAGAACAACCTCTTCATCTTGTTCTTCAGCTTCTTCGCCCAAGAGGGCTCAGCAGAGGGAGTAGTGAAAGCAGAACGGTCCTCAGCAGCCTCTTCCTCCTCAATCTCCTCCTCATCCACAACCATCCTGGCATCCTCAGCAGCAGTGGTGGTGTTTGCCCATTGGGGCTTGATGCGGAGCTTGATGGGCTCATGACGAATCCATCCTGGAGCTTCAAACTCATCATTGGTAAAGAGCTGCTCCCAAGTCTTGGAGATCAGGTGAAACAGGTAAGGCCCATAGATGGGGACCTTACGGTTGAACATAGCAAACTGAAGCTCACACCACATGATATGTGAGACATCAAGTGGCTAAGTCTGAGCCTTACAGGCCTCCTCACAAAGGAGCATCATGTCAACGAGGTAAGCATGCACCTGTCCCATGTCACCAATGCGCGGGAAGAGTGTGTTCTGGAAGAGCCTATGCATGATGTGAAGGAAGGGGTTAAGCACCCACACCTTCTTTGTGCTTGGAAGAGTCTTCTGAACAAGGAATGGCATGAGCTTGTTCTTGTTGGCAGACTCAGAATTGGCATGAGGGTGAACTCCAACGGGAGAGTCTAGCCCATCATCGGGAACATGAAGCAACTCGAAGAACTCCTTCCAGGTAGCAGACATCCGTCGACCATTGGTCATCCAAGTCATGGTCCTTGCTTCATCGACGCCGAAGTGGACTGAAGCAAAGAACTATGCCGAACTGCCCCACAAGATCCAAGGCCTCTCAAAAGTACCCACGGTGCTTGTCCTGCCTCATGTGATGCATGTCAATCCAGTGAACTTCAATGAAGTGATTCTGCTTGGCCTTGATCACATCCATATAGATCAGATTCTGCTACTTGTTCCAGAAGAGATCATTGCCTCGCGAGCTAGCCTAGGGAGTCATATAGGGATTGAGCTTCCTTCGAATGACAAAATCGGCCTGGGGCATATCATCCATGCCCATGACGGGCTCCTTTTGCTTGTTGGCGGTGTGCTTGGTCCTGCGTTGGGAAGCAGAGGACCCCTCTAGAGCTTCATTTAGGTTGCGCATCCGCTTTGACCCTGTGTCACGGCTGGGATTCGAGCGACGAGCAAAAGAACTGGAGCCACCACCTAGACACAAAAACAAAAAAAACACGGGAACAAGATGGATCAATGCAAAGGCAGAGGCCAGACTGAAAGAAAAAAAAAGCATGAGATCTGGACAACACAAAAGGGTGCTGGATGAATCTTCAGTAGTACCGGGCAAGTTTACGGATGGAAAAAAATACATCCACTCCAGCCGTGGTAGTACCGTGTCGGGGTGGCACGGTAGTATCGTGCTTGGGGCGGAAGTAATTTTTTACTTCCGGACACCAAGCGGTAGGACCGCACCAAGGTGTGGAAGTGCTGCAAGGCGTCAGAACCAGGCGAGGCTGCGGTAGTACCGCTCCAGGAGGAGCGGTAGTACCGTGCGGATCGAAAACCACGACAAAAGTCGTGGATCTGGATCTAGAACCTCCGCATGACAACATCAGTACTACCGTTTATCAACCGTAACTATTTTGACTATCCAAAGAGCATGCTTACTGCACTACCACTCTCCTACGAATCCCACTTGCACAGATTTAGCCAAAAATCTTAAGAACACCACATGCATCTCCCCAAAACCTAAAAGCACAAGGAAGGGCAAAAAGGAGAGGAACTTGAGGAAAAACCTTGGTCCATGGCAAGAGGGCGAGGTGGGGAACGATCCCACCGGTCGAAATCCGAGGAGAGCGGTCGGAGAAGGAGACCCGGCGAAGGCCTCCGGCGTCGTTCTTGGGTAGAAGAGAGAGAGAGACGGGTGGGGAATAGAGATGAATGGGTATGGGGAAGTTAGAACTCCCCCTGTCCCGCTCTTAACCCCCACCCACTCGCATGGGCGCCGAAGTACCGCGGGTCATCGCGGTAGTACCGCCAGGGCAGAAGTACCGCGCGCTGGGCGGTAGTACCGCTCTTGCAGCAGCAATAAAAAATTACTGCCACGATGGAAGCGGTAGTACCGTGCCCCTGGAGGGCCACTAACTAAACGTAGAGCCACCAGCTCCTTCGGTAGTACCGTGGCTCTCCATGGTAGTACCGTAAACCAAGAAAGTGCAAGAACACACGAGAGAAAAGGGAGCAAAAGCAAAACAACCTCCGGAAAAAACCGACCAACTAAGAGGTGAACACAAACAATGACCCAAACACGGCACAAAGAAGAGGAAGCCACACGACAACGAAGACCAACTACGAGACACACCTTCTCCAAGGTGAGGGCGCTGGCTGGAGCCACCTATGTTTGAGTAAATTAGTATGGCACCACGAAGAATTATCCTGGGGCCCATGACCAACCCTTGTCTTTGAAGCACAAGTACCATAAAAAATGGCTAATGTGAAAGAGTTGATCAATTTATGCATAATGGGAGGAGGAAGAGTTCATTGAGAGGACAACACTCCCCCTATGTCCATGCCTACACCTAAACTAGACAACAAGTTGAGTGAGGTGGGGTGTGCAAGGGTTCAAGTCACATTGCTCGAATCAATGATATTTAGCTCATGCCTTAACTCGTGAAATCTTGCTTCATCCAAGGGCTCCGTGAAAATATCTGCAAGGTTATCATGAGTGTTGACATACTTGAGCTCGATCTCCCCTCGCCTAATATGATCCCGGATGAAGTGATACCGAATCTCAATGTGCTTCGTCTTGAAGTGTTGCACTGGGTTGAGAGAAATCTTGATGGCACTTTCATTGTCACACCAAAGAGGCACTTTGTCACAAATGACACTGTACTCCTTTAAAGTTTGCCTCATCCATAGGATTTGTGCACGACAACTACCGGCCGCCACATATTCCGCTTCGGTGGACGAGAGAGACACACAACTTTGCTTCTTGGAAGACCAACTCACCAAAGAGCAACCAAGAAATTGGCACCCTCCGGAAGTGGACTTCCTATCCACTTTGTCTCCCGCCCAATCGGAATCCATATATCCTTCAAACTTGAAGTTTTCTCCTCTTGGGTACCATAAGCCAAAGTTTGGGGTATGAGCCAAATATCGAAAGATTCGCTTTACCGCCACATAGTGGCTTTCCTTCGGTGCGGCTTGAAACCGTGCACATATTCCCACACTCAACATGATATCCGGTCTAGATGCACAAAGGTAAAGCAAGCATCCAATCATGGAGCGATATACCTTTTGATCCACCGCTTTACCATTGGGATCAATGTCAAGTTGGCACTTGGTAGGCATTGGAGTAGAAGCCGACTTGACATCACTTAGCTTGAATCTTTTTAGCATGTCTTGAGTGTATTTGGCTTGGTTGATGAAGGTACCTTCTCTTCTTTGTTTGATATCAAAACCAAGGAAGAACTTCAACTCTCCCATCGAAGACATCTTGAACTTAGAGGTCATGAGAGTGGCAAATTCCTCATTGAAAGCTTTGTTAGGGGAACCAAAGATAATATCATCAACATATAGTTGGCATACAAACAACTCCCCTTTGACCTTCTTAGTAAAAAGAGTGGGATCGATTTGCCCAACCTCAAATCCACGATCTTGTAACAACTCGATAAGGTGGTCATACCATGCACGTGGGGCTTGTTTAAGGCCATAGAGTTCCTTATCGAGTTGATACACATGATCCGAGAAGTAGGGATCCTCGGACTTGGGAGGCTGCTTGACATAAACCAACTCATTAATAGGACCATTAAGAAAAGCACTTTTCACATCCATTTGTTGTAACTTAAAGTTGTGATGCGAAGCATAAGCAATCAACAAACGAATGGATTCAAGGCGGGCAACGGGAGCAAAGGTTTCACCGTAGTCGATACCCTCGACTTGGGAGTAGCCTTGTGCTACCAATCTTGCCTTGTTGCGAATGATGTTCCCATGATCATCTTGCTTGTTCTTGAAAATCAACTTGGTTCCAATGATGTTGTGGTTCCCTGACGGCCTTGGCACCAATCTCCACACCTTGTTGTACTCGAAGTTGTTGAGTTCTTCATGCATGGCATTGAGCCAATCCGAATCTTCGAGCACCTCATAGACCTTTTGGGGTTCAACATAAGAGACAAACGCGTGATGTTCACAATAGTTTGCTAATTTTCTACGAGTGCTTACCCCCTTTCTTAGGCTTCCAACCACATTCTCCATGAGATGACCTTTGGTGGTGAGCTTGGAAGCGATCTTCGCGGCACAACACTCTAATTCCTCCTCGGATGTGGAGGGAGGAGGATTAACTTGATTATCTTGAGCTCCATCTTGAGCTTGTTCTAGATCTTGAGCTTGCTCTTGATCTTGCACTTGCTTGAGGGTAAGAACTTGACCTTGGGTATCATTTGGTGGTTCACCACCATCTTGAGGTTGATCTTTCCCTTTGTCTTGTTCACGAGGTTGAGGGCCTTCACTATGTTCTTCGGAAGCATGTGGGTCTTGGGTTGGTGATGGCTCCACTTGAGTGGAGCATTGTCCTTCTCCTTCGGACACAAGGGGTTCCTCAATGGGTAGGATATGACCCACACCCATTCTTCTTATGGCTTGGGGAGGAATTTCATCACCTACATCACAAGTACCACTTTGCTCCACTTGGGAGCCGTTATTTTCGTCAAACTCCATGTTACCCGCCTCCTCAATGAGTCCGGTGGACTTGTTGAGGACACGGTAAGCATGAGAGTTTGTAGAATAACCAACAAATATGCCCTCATAAGCTCTAGCCTCAAATTTAGACAAACGAACACCTTTCTTGAGAATGAAACACTTACACCCGAACACCCGGAAGTACTTGAAGTTGGGCTTGTTAATGGTAAGTATTTCATAAGGAGTCTTGTTCAAGCCTTTGCGAAGATAGAGCCGATTGGATGCATGACATGCTGTGTTGACGGCTTCAGCCCCAAAGTTCTATGGAGACTTGAACTCCGCCATCATGGTTCTTGCCGCATCCATCAACGTCCGGTTCTTCCTCTCCGCAACACCATTTTGTTGAGGGGTATATGGTGTAGCATATTGATGCTTGATCCCCTCATCACTAAGAAACTCATCCAAGGTGTAGTTCTTGAACTCGGTGCCGTTGTCACTTCTTATTGTCAAGATCTTTGCATTATGTTAGCGTTGAGCTTCATTTGCAAAGTCGATGACGGTTTGTTGAGTTTCACTCTTCCTCTTGAAGAAATATACCCAAGTGTATCTTGAATAATCATCCACAATCACCAAGCAATACTTTCTACCCCCAAGACTATCAAAGGATGGAGGCCCAAAGAGGTCCATGTGAAGGAGCTTCAAGGGTCTCTTCGAGTAGATGATAGTCATGAGAGGGTGAGCCTTCTCATGAAGCTTCCCTTTGATACAAGCACTGCAAGCACGATCTTTTGCAAAACTAACATTTGTTAGTCCATGGACATGGTCCCCCTTGAGAAGACTTTGCAAAGATCTCATATTGACATGGGCTAAACGGCGATGCCAAAGCCATCCCACATCAACTTTAGCCATTAGGCATGTCGCGGTCTTAGTGGGTCGCTCCGAAAAGTTAATCACATAGAGACCATTCTCGACAAGCCCAACAAAGGCTACTTTAAGAGTCTTGCTCCACAAGAGGGCCACGGTATCAATATCAAAGAAAGTGGCAAAGCCCATGAGTGCAAGTTGACGAACCGAAAGTAAATTTTACGCAAGGGACTCAACAAGCACGACTTTCTCGATCGTTAGATCATGAGAAATGACAACCTTGCCAAGACCCAATACCTTAGAATATGAGGCATCACCCCACTCGACATTGGTGGGCATAGATGGGATCTTTTGCACGTCCACCACCAAGTCCTTGCTCCCGGTCATATGATTTGTTGCTCCACTATCGAGCAACCATGATCCCCCACCAGAAGCAAACACCTACAAGAGATAAATGCTTGGTTTTAGGTACCCATTTAGTAATGGGTCCTTTGATGTTAGTAACTAGGGTCTTAGGAACCCAAATAGAACATTCAATGTACTCATAAGGAGAACCAACAAATTTAGCATAAACATGCCCATCACTAGCATGGCACAACACATAAGAAGGGTTAAAGTCGCCGGCTTTGTTGGAAGAGATGTCTTTGCCCTTTTTGGCATCACCACTCGTCACATTGTTCTTCTTCTCCTTAGGAGCACCCTCTCCCTCCTTCACAAAAGTTTGCTTAAGAGGGGGAGGTCGTTTGGTCTTGTCATTCTTCTTCTCGTTCTTCTTCTTATCCTTGGACTTGGGTGTGAACCCAACTCCCTCCTTGGCCACAACTTCCTTTTGATTCCTCAAAAGGTCATTGAGGTTCTTCTCATCTTGTATGCATGACACAAGGCCTTTCTTGAGTTGTTCCTTCAACTTGGAATTTTCCTCCACAAGATGCACATGATCACAACACGGATTAGTAGCATTTTCGTTATCAATTAAGACCATATGAGGAAAAGTGGCTTTCTCCTTGGTTAATTTCACTTGGAGTTGAGCATGAGACTCCTTGATGCTAGCATGAGCACCCTTCAAGGCCTTGTGAGCCTTGTCAAGTAAATCAAACTCCTCTTTGAGTCTAGCAAGATCAACCCCAAGTTCAGCCTTCTCAGAATTTGCCACACGAGAGACAACAAGAGCATGATCAAGATCTTTATTTAATTTAGCATGGTCATCGTTGTGTGACTCCTCAAGAGTCAAATGATGCCCACGCTCTTCCTCAAGAGCATTAGAAAGATCCGATATCTCATCGGCATAGTCACGACTATGGCCTTCCATCTTAGAGATGGTTTCTTCATGAGCCTCGATCATGTCATTGGCTTCACCAAGTTGTTCCAAGAGAGCAACAAAGTGTTTCTTGGATTTGCCCTTGAGTTTACTCATAAAAGACTCAAATTCATTTACTTCCTCATTAGACCCTTCACTTTCATCAATGCCATCCGTCAAAGAGGGATTAGTAATGATGGTGGTTTTGATGTTGGGGGTTACCTTGTTGGTGGCTTTAGCCATGAGGCACTTGGCGGTGATGTTCTCATTGGGTGAATCGAAGAGAGACATCCAGGGAGTTGTGGCAATGGCAATGGATGCCATGGCCATTGCTTCATTATATTCATCATCATCGTCATCCTCACGATATTCTTCTTGAACCACCAATCCTCGAGTAGGAGTCTTCTTGGTGAAGTTGTTCTTGTTGGGGAAGGACTTGGCTTTGTATTTTTGGATGAGCTTGCCATCATTGTCTTCCTGCTTCTCGTAAGGACAATCCGCAACGAAATGGCTCACATTGCCACAGTTGTAACAAGTTCTTACTCGTTGCTTGCCCTTGAAGCCACTTGAGTTGTTCTTTTTGAAATTGGGTCTTGAGTTCTTCTTGCTCCAAAATTACCTTGAAGCAAGAGACATGTGCTCATGATAATCATATTTTGTATCTTCGGGGTTGCTCTCCTCATCTTCCTCTTCTTCCTCTTCTTCCACAATAACCTTGGCCTTCAGGGCAAGGTTGGGCTTCTTTGCCCTTTGAGAGCGAAGCACCGTGTTATCAGAGGTCTTGTCCAAGATGCTCTTTGCAACGAACTCATCCAACACTTCACTTGAGGTCATGGAGTGGAAGTCCGGTCTTTGATGAATGATGGAGGACATGGCCTTGTTGTAGGGCATCATGGCCTTGAGGAACTTGCGCTTGATCCAATTGTCATCCGTGTCCTTGCTCCCATGATCTTGGAGTGAGACCGCGAGTTTGGTTACTCTCCGAAAGAGCTCACGAGGTTCTTCATCTTCCTTCATTGCAAACTCATCGGCTTCATCTTGCACTACTTCATAGTTGGAACGTTGAATGCTTGCGCTTCCCCGATAGAGAGACACAACGCAATGCACGCGTCTTTGGCCATGGCGTAGGGTCGAAGATAAGGGAGATCTTCGGGGAGAATTGCATCTTGGATGATGAAGAGAGCATTCTCATTGAATTGATTATCCACGACTTCTCTAGGGGTGAAGTTGCTTGGGTCATGTGGATAGAAACCTTCTTCAATGATTCTCCAAAGATTAGTATTCACATGATTTAAATGATGCTTGAAGCGATACACCCAAGAATCAAAATCCTCATTTTTCACAATCTTAGGAGGAGGACCGGCATGATTTAAATGAGTAGAGGGAATCGGTCCTCCATAAGTTGGAGGTTCCACATGGGCAAATATGCCGGTGCCATTTCTACCACTAGGAGAAGGACCCTTTTCACTATTAGCTTCCCCCTTGTCAGAGGTAGCATCCGTCACCTTGTTAGTGGGATCACCCACTTTCATCGGCGAGGTAGACAGTTTAAGTCCTTCTAGGAATTTAGTAAACATTCTTTCAACCTCGGTCGTCATGGAGGTTTTCAATGTGTCCAAAGCTACATTGAATTCCTCACGAGAGACCGTGGTTCCCCCATCGGCCGTAGATGAGATAGGATTCACACCGAAGTGCTCCTCCACACCATCTGTGGTGTCAACCATACTCTTCGGACGGCAAAGTCCTTAATAAAGAGACGAGGCCCAGATACCAATTGAAAGGGTCGATATAGTTGACTAGAGGGGGGGGTGAATAGGCAACTAACAATTTCTAATCTTTTCTTTACTAATTTAAAATTTGCATCAAAGTAGGTTGTCTAGATATGCAACCATGTGAGCAACCTATATGATGCAATAACAACTAGCACATAAGCAAGAAAGAGATACAACACAAATAAGCTTGCACAAGTAAAGGCACGAGATAACCAAGAGTGGAGCCGGTAGAGACGAGGATGTGTTACCAAAGTTCCTTCCTTTTGAGGGGAAGTACGTCTCCGTTAGAGAGGTGTGGAGGCACAATGCTCCCCAAGAAGCCACTAGGGCCACCGTATTCTCCTCACGCCCTCACACAATGCGAGATGCCGTGATTCCACTATTGGTGCTCTTGAAGGCGGTGACCGAACCTTTACAAACAAGGTTGGGGCAATCTCCACAACTTAATTGGAGGCTCCCAACGACACCACGAAGCTTCACCACAATGGACTATGGCTCCGAGGTGACCTCAACCGTCTAGGGCGCTCAAACACCCAAGAGTAACAAGATCCGCTAGGTATTAGTGGGGGGTCAAATTTATCTTGGTGGAAGTGTAGATCGGGGCCTTCTCACCCAATCCCGAGCAAATCAACAAGTTTGATTGGGTAGGGAGAGAGATCGGGTGAAAATGGAGCTTGGAGCAACAATGGAGCTTAGGGTTATAAGAGGTGAGTCTTCTTGGAGAATAAGACCCCCTTATATAGTGGGGGACAATTCCAACCGTTACCCACCACACAGCCCGCGACCCTCGGAACTACCGCACCACAGGAGCGGTACTACCGCACGGGCATGCGATACTACCGCGGCGGACCGCGGTACTACAGTGGGCGCCGCAAAGCCTGGGCTTGAACAGAAGAGCACGGACAGGGCACGGTAGAACCGTAGGCGCGGTACTACCGCGGCCCTATGCGGTACTACCGCAGGTCAGCCACAGGCCAGGCACGTCAGGCACAAATGTAAAAAATTACATCCGTGACTACCTCCGCTGAGATATTATCGAGTGAAAATCCGACACGGTACTACCGCGACCAGGGATGCGGTACTACCGTGAAGGGTGCGGATTTAAAAAATTACATCCGCCCCTACCTCCGCTCCTGCTGTTGTACCTGGCCAGGCGACACGGTACTACCGCTCCAGAGCACGGTACTACCGCGTACGGCGCGTATGTGAAAAATTACATCCGCTCCTACTACCGCTTGAGCAGTGGGGCCAGTCCAGAACTCATGGTACTACCGCTTATGAGGAGCGGTATTATCGTGGGAGCCCATGGTACTACCGTGCCGGAGCCCGGGACTACCGCTGGCTCCTTCGGTAGTACCGCTCGGAGGAGCAGTACTACTGTCAGTCTGAGAAGAGCAACACGGAGTCCTTCATTTCGCAGAGACAAGGTGAGACGAAGGAACACTCCAAAGAGCCAGAGGAAAGGCGGTACAAAAGGGTGTCGGTGTCAAAACCGGCGGATCTCGGGTAGGGGGTCCTGATCTGTGCGTCTTAGGCTGATGGTAACAGGAAGCAAGGGACACAATGTTTACCCAGGTTCGGGCCCTCTCGATGGAGGTAAAACCCTACTTCCTGCTTGATTAATATTGAAGATATGAGTAGTACAAGAGTAGATCTACCACGAGATTGTAGAGGCTAAACCCTAAGAGCTAGCCTATGATGGTATGATTGTAATTGTGATCGGCCTTCTAAGGACCATCCTCTCCGGTTTATATAGACACCGGAGAGGGCTAGGGTTTACATGGAGTCGGTTACAAGGAAGGAAATATAATATTCGAATCTCCAAGCTTGTCTTCCACGCAAAGGAGAGTCCCATCCGGACACGAGCTGAAGTCTTGAGTCTTGTATCTTCACGCTTCAATAGTCCGGATGATGTATATAGTCCGGCTGTCCGGATACCCCCTAATCCAGGACTACCTCAGTAGCCCCTGAACCAGGCTTCAATGACGATGAGTCCGGCGCGCAGTCTTGTCTTCGGCATTGCAAGGCAGGTTCCTCCTTCCGAATACTCCAAGGTTATTATCGAACACGTAGGCCGTGTCCGGATCTGCAAAATGATCTTCACATACTGATGTCTACTACACAACCTTCTTCTTGTAGACGTTGGTGGGCCTGCAAGTGCAGAGGTTTGTAGGACAGTAACAAATTTCCCTCAAGTGGATGACCTAAGGTTTATCAATCCGTAGGAGGCGTAGGATGAAGATGGTCTCTCTCAAGCAACCCTGCAACCAAAGAACAAAGAGTCTCTTGTGTCCCCAACACACCCAATACAATGGTAAATTGTATAGGTGCACTAGTTCGGTGAAGAGATGGTGATACAAGTACAAAATAGATAGTAGATAAAGGTTTTTGTAATCTGAAATTATAAAAACAGCAAGGTAGCGAGCGATAAAAGTGAGCGTAAACGGTATTGCAATGATAGGAAACAAGGCCTAGGGTTCATACTTTCACTAGTGCAAGTTCTCTCAACAATAATAACATAGATAGGTCATATAACAATCCCTCAACATGCAACAAAGAGTCATTCCAAAGCCACTAATAGCAGAGAACAAACGAAGAGATTATGGTAGCGTACGAAACCACCTCAAAGTTATTCTTTCGGATCAATCTATTCAAGAGTTCGTACTAGAATAACACCTTAAGACACAAATCAACCAAAACCCTAATGTCACCTAGATACTCCATTATCACCTCAAGTATCCGTGGGCATGATTATACGATATGCATCACACAATCTCAGATTCATCTATTCAACCAACACAAAGTACTTCAAAGAGTTCCCCAAAGTTTCTACCGGAGAGTCAAGAACGTGTGCCAACCCCTATGCATACATTCATGGGCGGAACCCGCAAGTTGGTCACCAAAACATACATCAAGTGGCACATGATATCCCATTGTCACCACAGATAAGCACGGCAAGACATACATCAAGTGTTCTCATAAAAGACTCAATCCGATAAGATAACTTCAAAGGGGAAAACTCAATTCATCATAAGAGAGTAGAGGGGGAGAAACATCATAAGATCCAACTACAATAGCAAAGCTCGGGATATATCAATATCGTGCCATAGAGGGAACACGAGAGAGAGAGAGAGATCAAACACATAGCTACTGGTACATACCCTCAGCCCCGAGGGTGAACTACTCCCTCCTCGTGATGGAGAGCGCCGGGATGATGAAGATGGCGACCGGTGATGGGTTCCCCCTCCGGCAGGGTGCTGGAACGGGCTCCTGAGAGGTTTTTGGTGGCTACAAAGGCTTGCGGTGGCAGAACTCCCAATCTATCTTGATATTCGATGGTTTTAGGGTACATAGGCATATATAGGCGAAAGAAGTCGGTCGGGGGGTGCTCGAGGGGTCCATGAGACAGGGGGCCGCACCCTGTAGGGGGGCGCGCCCCCTATCTCCTGGGCTCCTCGAGGATCTTCTGACTTGATCTCCAAGCCTCCAGGATGATAATCTTCCAAAAAATCACGATGCCAAAGGTTTCATTCCGTTTGGACTCCGTTTGATATTCCTTTTCTTCGAAATACTGAAACAGGCAATAAAACAATAATATGGGATGAGCCTCTGGTTAATAGGTTAGTGCCAAAAGTAATATAAAAGTGTATAATAAAGCCCATAATCATTCAAAACAGATAATAATATAGCATGAATGCTTCATAAATTATAGATATGTTGCAGACGTATCAGCATCCCCAAGCTTAATTCCTACTCGTCCTCGAGTAGGTAAATGATAAAGAAAGAATTTATGAAGTTTGAATGCTAGAAGGTGGACAAGTTTGATCAATGATAAATTCAATCACCTTTACTAGCATCATTATATGTCATAACAGTAGTTCATCTCATAAAACTTTTCATGAACTAGTAACAAGCAATTCACATGTTAAATCATAGACCATAAACTTTCTTGAAAACTAGCAAACTTCATTCTTAGTCATCAAACAATTGCAATTCATCTTACTTTCAGGAAGAGTCTATGTCAGAGCTTTGGTTTAGCAAACTTCACATACTCAACTATCATATAGTCTTCTACAATTGCTAACACTCACGCAATACTTGTGGTTATGAAGTTTTAATCAGACACAGAGAAAGATTGGGGCTTATAATGTTGCCTCCAAACGTATTCACCTTTGGGTGATGTCAACAATAATAGTTCATGCTAATGTACATCCAATTTGATATATATATCAGGATCACCCTAACACAAAGTGCTTGCCAAAGGATAAAATAAAAAAGGGAAAGGTCAAGATCACCTTGACTCTTGCATAAAGTAAAAGACATAAAGTAAAAGATAGGCCCTTCGCAGAGGGAAGCAGAGGTTGTCATGCGCTTTTAGGGTTGGATACACAAAATCTTAATGCGAAAGAATGTCACTTTATATTGCCCCTTGTATATGGACCTTTATTATGCAGTCCGTCACTTTTATTGCTTCCATAACAAGTTCGTACAAAGCTTATTTTCTCCACACTAATAAGTCATGCATATTTAGAGAACAATTTTTATTGCTTGCACCGATGAAAACTTACTTGAAGGATCTTACTCAATCCATAGGTAGATATGGTGGACTCTCATGGCAAAACTGGGTTTAAGGATATTTGGAACCACAAGTAGTATTTCTACTTGGTGCTAGGAATTTTTGGCTAGCATAAGGGGGAAAGGCAAGCTCAACATGTTTGAATGATCCATGACAATATACTTTAACTGCGATGCGAGAAAACATAACCCATTACGTTGTCTTCCTTGTCCAACATCAACTCTTTAGCATGTCATACTTAATGAGTTCTCACAATTATAAAAGATGTCTATGATAATATATTTATATGTGAAATCTCTCTTCCCTAAATATTCTTTCATGAATTATTCAAATGACTAATACAATGCTTGCTAACCGTCAATAAATTTACAACCTCTACTTCTTATATGTGAAGTCAATACTCCCCACGAGATAAGCAAATGAGGCATATATAATTTCAGATTTATGATATTCAACTCATTCAACCATTTACTCATGGGATATAAGTGAAGCACACGAGTAAATGACAAACTACTCCAAAAAGATATAAGTGAAGATCAATGAGTAGCTAAATAATTATGCAACTATGTGAAGACTCTCCCTCATTAAAGAATTTCAGATCTTGGTATCTTATTCAAACAGCAAGCAAACAAAATAAAATGACATTGCAAGGATAGCACAACTCAAGTGAAGAAGCAAAAACTTAGGCTCAATTGATACTAACCGATAGTTGTTGAAGAAAGGTGGGATGCCTACCAGGGCATCCCCAAGCTTAGGTGCTTGAGAATTCTTGAAATATTATCTTGGGGTGCCTTGGGCATCCCCAAGATTGAGCTTTTGTGTCTCCTTAATTCCTCTCATATCATGGTTTCTCTTTTTATCAAAAGCTTCATCCACAACAAACTCAACAAGAACTCGTGAGATAGGTTAGTATAAACCAATGCAAAACCTTATCATATTCTACTGTAACAAATTACTAAAATTATTATTCAACATTGAATACTAAATGTCTCTGCATATTTAATACTCCTATCCTCAAATAGAATCATTAAACAAGCAAACATATGCAAACAATGCAAACATAACAGCAATCTGTCAAAACAGTACAGTCTGTAAAGAATGCAAGATTCATCATACTTCCCTAACTCCAAAAATTATGAGAAAAATACTACGTTGCAGAAAATTTATCAGAGCTCAATATGCAACAAGTTTCAACATTATACAATTTTCTTACTTTTCTAGGGAATTTTTGCAACAGCGGTAAACTTTCTGTGTTCAAACAGCAACATGTATACTAGCAAAATAAGCATGGTAAAGGCTATCCTTGACATTTTTATTGAAAATAAAGATGAAAAACATTATTCTAACTAAAATCAAGCAAATACTAACAAAAGAAAATGACGCTCCAAGCAAAACACATATCATGTGGTGAATAAAAATATAGCTCCAAGTAAAGTTACCGATGAACGAAGACGAAAGAGGGGATGCCTTCCGGGGCATCCCCAAGCTTAGTTGCTTGGTTGTCCTTGAATATTACCTTGGGGTGCCTTGTGCATCCCCAAGCTTAGGCTCTTCCCACTCCTTATTCCATAGTCCATCGAATCTTTACCCAAAACTTGAAACTTCAACCACACAAAACTCAAAACAAAACTCGTAAGCTCCGTTAGTATAAGAAAATAAAACCACCACTTAGGTACTGTAATGAACTCATTCTAAATTCATATTGGTGTAATATCTACTGTATTCTAACTTATCTATGATTCATACAAATTAATACTAAGATTGATCAAAATAAGCAAACAACACATAGAAAACAGAATCTCTCAAAAACAGAACAGTCTGTAGTAATCTGTATCAAACGTACACTTTTGGAACCCCACAAATTATGAAATAAATTTCTGGACCTGAGCAATTTGTCTATTAATCATATTCAAAAAGAATCAACCTAAAAGCACTCTCCAGTAAAAAATGGCAGCCATTCTCGTGAGCGCTAAAGTTTCTGTTTTTCACAACAAGATCACATAAACTTCACCCAAGTCTTCCCAAAGGTCTACTTGGCACTTTATTGAAATAAAAGCTATAAGACATGATTACTACGGTAGCATAATCATGTGGAAACACAAAAACAGTAAGGATAAATATTTGGTTGTCTCCCAACAAGCGCTTTTCTTTAATGCCTTTCTAGCTAGGCATGATGATGACAATGATGCTCACATAAAAGATAAGAATTGAAACATAAAGGGAGCATCATGAAGCATATGACTAGCACATTTAAGCCTAACCCACTTACTATGCATAGGGATTTTGTGAGCAAACAACTTAAGGGAACAATAATCATCTAGCATAGGAAGGTAAAACAAGCATAGCTTCAATATTTTCAACACATAGGGAGGAAACTTGACATTATTGCAATTCCTACAAGCATATATTCCTCCCTCATAATAAGTTTCAGTAGCATCATGAACGAATTCAACAATATAAAAGCACTTAAAGCATTCTTTTCATGATCTACAAGCATAGAAAATTTATTACTCTCCACATAAGCAAAATTCTTCTCATTCGGAATGGTAGTGGGAGCAAACTCAACAAAATAATTATCATGTGAGGCATAATCCAATTGAAAAATAAAATCATGATGACAAGTTTCTTGGTTATCACTATTCCTAATAGCATACAAGTCATCACAATAATCATCATAGATAGCAACTTTGTTCTCATAATAAATTGGAACCTCTTCCGAAATAGTGGAATCATCACTAAATAAAGTTGACACTCTTCCAAATCCACTTTCATGTTCATCACAATAAGACTCAACATCCTCAAAAATAGTGGGATTACTACTTCCTAAAGTTGACACTCTTCCAAACCCACTTTCATCAATATAATCATCATAAATTGGAGGCATGCTTTCATCATAATAAATATTCTCATCAAAACTTGGGGGGCAAAAATATCATATTCATCAAACATAGCTTCCCAAGGCTTGTGGCTTTGCATATCATTAGCATCATGGATATTCAAGGAATTCATACTAACAACATTGCAATCATGCTCATCATTCAAAGATGTAATACCAAGCATTTTAAAGCATTCTTTTTCTAGCACTTGAGCACAATTTTCCTTTCCATCATACTCACGAAAGATATTAAAAAGATGAAGCGTATGAGACAAACTTAACTCCATTTATTTTTGTAGTTTTCTTTTATAAACTAAGCTAGTGATAAAACAAGAAACAAAAAGATTCGATTGCAAGATCTAAAGATATACCTTCAAGCGCTAACCTCCCCGGCAACGGCACCAGAAAAGAGCTTGATATCTACTACACAACCTTCTTCTTGTAGACGTTGTTGGGCCTGCAAGTGCACAGGTTTGTAGGACGGTAGCAAATTTCCCTCAAGTGGATGACCTAAGGTTTATCAATCTGTAGGAGGCGTAGGATGAAGATAGTCTCTCTCAAGCAACCCTGCAACCAAATAAGAAAGAGTCTCTTGTGTCCCCAACACACCAATACAATGGTAAATTGTATAGGTGCACTAGTTCGACGAAGAGATGGTAATAAAAGAGCAAATAGATAGTAGATAAAGTTTTTGTAATCTGAAATTATAAAAACAGCAAGGTAGTGAGCGATAAAAGTGAGCGTAAACGGTATTGCAATGATAGGAAACAAGGCCTAGGGTTCATACTTTCACTAGTGCAAGTTCTCTCAACAATAATAACATAGATAGATCATATAACAATCCCTCAACATGCAACAAAGAGTCACTCCAAAGCCACTAATAGCGGAGAACAAACGAAGAGATTATGGTAGGGTACGAATACACCTCAAAGTTATTCTTTCGGATCAATCTATTCAAGAGTTCGTACTAGAATAACACCTTAAGTCACAAATAAACCAAAACCCTAATGTCACCTCGATACTCCGTTGTCACCTCAAGTATCCGTGGGCATGATTATATGATATGCATCACACAATCTCAGATTCATCTATTCAACCAACACAAAGTACTTCAAAGAGTGCCCCAAAGTTTCTACCGGAGAGTCAAGAACGTGTGCCAACCCCTATGCATAGGTTCATGGGCGGAACCCGCAAGTTGGTCACCAAAACATACATCAAGTGGCACATGATATCCCATTGTCACCACAGATAAGCACGGCAAGACATACATCAAGTGTTCTCATAAAAGACTAAATCCGATAAGATAACTTCCAAGGGGAAAACTCAATTCACCACAAGAGAGTAGAGGGGGAGAAACATCATAAGATCCAACTACAATATCAAAGCTCGGGATACATCAAGATCGTGCCATAGAGGGAACACAAGAGAGAACAAGAGAGAGAGAGAGAGAGAGAGAGAGAGAGAGAGAGAGATCAAACACATAGCTACTGGTACATTCCCTCAGCCCCGAGGGTGAACTACTCCCTCCTCGTCATGGAGAGCGCCGGGATGATGAAGATGGCCACCGGTGATGGGTTCCCCCTCCGGCAGGGTGCCGGAACGGGCTCCCGAGAGGTTTTTGGTGTCTACAGAGGCTTGCGGCGGTGGAACTCCCGATCTATCTTGATATTCGAGGGTTTTAGGGTACGTAGGCATATATAGGTGAAAGAAGTCGGTCGGGGGGTGCTCAAGGGGTCCACAAGACAGGGGGCCGCGCCCTGTAGGAGGGCGCGCCCCCCTATCTCCTGGGCTCCTCAAGGATCTTCTGACTTGATCTCCAAGCCTCCAGGATGATAATATTCCAAAAAATCACGATGCCGAAGGTTTCATTCCGTTTGGACTCCGTTTGATATTCCTTTTCTTCGAAATACTGAAACAGGCAATAAAACAGCAATATGGGCTGGGCCTCCGGTTAAAATAGGTTAGTCCCAAAAGTAATATAAAAGTGTATAATAAAGCCCATAATCATTCAAAACAGATAATAATATAGCATGAATGCTTCATAAATTATAGATACGTTGGAGACGTATCACATACCATCGTAGAGAGGATGATACTTCAGCTAACAACTTTTTAAACGACGTGACATGTCCTTATGGTCGGGTCATTATTCGAACCGTTTTTTACAACCAGCGAGAGCGCGTATTGCGAGGCGGTTTCCTTGACACGTCTTGTCAAAGCAGAGACCATGTCCCCTTATCACGGGATTCTAATCAATACGGGTATGGGTAATCCCCCCATGCCATCAATCGTGGCGCTTGGGAAGTAAGCGATTCTCAACAGGCTAGCGGGGAGGCGCACCGCTTTCGTCACCTCTATAAAGGGATAAGAGTTCCCCATTCTTACACACGCCTTCTTCCTCCTCTGCCCACTCTTGCCTCCTCGAGCTCCAGCGCCCTAGTCCAAGTCTTCTCCGCACAATTAAGCATGTCCGGAGCAGGAGGCAAATGGGTGGCTTCCACCGTGAAGGGGAAGAATATCGTGAGTCTTCGGGCGGCCGGATACTTGGCCGCAGACATAGCGCATCAGCTACCAGACGGCGGTCAGGTCATTCCAACTCCAGGACCCCACGAGAGGGTCGTGTTTCTTGCCCACTTCGTCTGTGGACTGGGGTTTCCACTCCACCCCTTCGTCTGCGGGCTCATATTCTACTACGGGCTAGATTTCCATGATCTGGCCCCGAACTTTGTCCTCAACATCTCAGCGTTCATCGTCGTATGCGAGGCTTTCCTCCACATCAAGCCTCATTTTGGCTTGTGGCTGCAAACCTTCTGCGTGAAGCCGAAGATCGTGGGCGGCCAGCAAGCGGAGTGCGAAGGAGCCATGGTGGGCAAAATGCCTAACGTCACCTGG
Source organism: Triticum aestivum (assembly GCF_018294505.1). NCBI lineage: Eukaryota > Viridiplantae > Streptophyta > Magnoliopsida > Poales > Poaceae > Triticum > Triticum aestivum. The sequence continues at coordinate 97,623,522 of NC_057807.1, read as the reverse complement.
CTTGACGGCTCCTTTGCGGAAATCGTGAAGGGGTGGCAATCGGGGTGGTTCTACATCACCGAGCCGCGCGATGCCAACTGGGTGGCGGCCCCCGAGTTCCGATCTGGAACCCCTATGCGGCTCACCTCCTGGGAACAGAAGGGCCTGTTATGGGGCAAATCTACAGAGCTGACCGGACTCATAAACTGCATCAAGGGCATGAAGGACAAGAACATCAAGCTTGTCAACGTGATCCAGGTCATGCTCGTTCGCCGGATTCTGCCGTGCCAAAGGCGGGCATTTAATCTGTGGGAGTTTTTTCCGGTCGAACACCCGACGCTCCAGAGGCTCTACGGTATGAAGCACAAGAACGCGTGGAAGGCGTTGTTCAAGGCCGCTGAAGTACCTCCTCTCATATCCGAAGACCGCGGGCTCCATGTCGCGCGGCATCCTATTCAGGTGAGTTCTCAAGCTGCCACCGGGCTCAGTTCTTCCCAATATATTCACGGGGAAGCTTTAAGGGATTGTGTATATTTGTTCAGGATTATGTGGAGACAGCGGAGCGGATTGACTGTCCGGCTCCACTGCCAGAAAGCCCAGCTAATGATCTCCTGGCGAAGATGCTGGTCCCGGCGCCCTATAAGGGGCCGGAGAAGAAGGTCAATAAGAAGGCCCCGAGGACCCGAAAGGGTCTCCGATGTAAGGTTGCTCAAGCCTCGTCCGAAGATGATGAGGCGCACTCCTCCCCCTAAGGGGAAGAAGAAGAAGAGGAGGAGGCCGTCCCATCCGAAAAGGATGGGGGGCCTGAGACGGCGGACCAGGGGACCAGGAGAGTCCCCCGGCACAAGGCTGTCATACCCTTGTCGTCTGATGACAATGAGGCAGATTCCTCCCGCGGAAGCGGGGGGAAACAAGAAGAAACTCCACCTCCCCGTACTAGGGGGGAGAAAAAGAGGAAGGACGCCCCGGTGGGGGATACTGGGACGTCCAAGAAGGGAAAGGTGTCCCTTTCAGACTACTCCGCCACCGCCACCGATAGCGAGGAAGGGTGTCTGCCCAGGGAGAAGCCCCTAGCGCGATCGTAAGTATCCGCACTCCATCGTAATTTTGCTTCATAGTTTTGTTGTAACGCCGAACTTGTATGCAGTCCGGCCAGGGCCATCCCGAGGTATCGCCTTTGGACGGGTCCTTGAGTGAGTCAGCAATGAACTCACTCCCGACGACCACTTCTCCTCGGCCTGCGGATGACACGGAGTTGTTGTCCCAAAGGCTCCCAAAGATGGGGGAGGTGGCCCTGGAGGCGCCTCAACGCGGCATTCCAGACGTCAGACTCGCAGGGTTCAAGATCCCCGTGGATCGTGTTGATGAGAGCCGCGGTAAGCCGGGCTCTCAGCCGAACACTGTCCCGGAGCTTTCAGTGGTTCTGGATTCAGGCGGGTAGCCCCTCATTAGGGAGGGATGACCATCTGTATCGAGGACTTCCGTTGTGCCCGAGGCGCCGGATTGTCTGCTGGAAGCGCTTCGTGGCGCTTCCATAGATGAAGAGCACCGTACTCTCACGAGTGCGGTGATTCAGAAGGTTTCGTCTGCGAAGAGCAGACTAACCAAAGCCTGCACCAGCCTCCTAACATGCTTTGAGGTAAGTAGTAAAAATGTGTGAAATTACCACCCAATAGGTAGTAGCCCCTGATACTCTGTCTGGTGTTCGGAAGGAAAAACCAAATGGAGGGTCAATCATAATTCGCAGGAGTCTAACAGTAAGTGTGAATGTGAATAAACAGGCTGTGCTGCTGGCCGCTACTGCCCGTATGGCCGAAATCGCCGGCCTAAAGCAGGACTTGGAGCGGGCACAGGGAGAGCTCGGCCTCATGAGGAGGCAGCTCGAGGAGAGCAAAGGTGAATGATTCCCCTCTCTCATATAGTAAAGTATAAATAAAATTGGTTATTCTAACGACGAGGCGCCGTGATTTGGTAACAAAGACCACCACCGAAGTGGCATCTCTTAAGAATGCGCTGTCCGAGGCCGAACACAAGGCGGCCTTGGAATGCAAGGAGCGCAAAAAGCAAGAAGCCCGAGTGGGCGAAGTACAAGAAGAGCTCCAGGAGCTCTACAAAAGGTTCGAGTCTGTGGAGCATGAGCTTAAAGCAAAAGAGGCCGAGCTTGCGAAGGCCCTTATAAGTATAAAAGACACCAAGGCCGAAACCGAGAGGGCCCAGCAGGAAATCTAGGAGGCCAAAAAGATAATGGCGGGTAAGAAATTCTTTATGCAAAGCAAACATGTGGAGGAGGCGTTTCTTTTAATTACACGAGTCCGGAGCTCTCCAGGGGCATTCGCAGATCTGCCACGCAGTGTATCAGACGCCGTGGAGTTCTACCGTGCTTAGGAGGGGAGCTCAATGGAGAAGCTGTTCTGGTCCCAGTATGCTGGGGCCGAACATTCAACACCTCTGAGTGACCAACTGAAGCAGTTGGTCGAACTCCACAAGGCGGCCGAAGTGGCTATGAAGGATTTCATAGTCTGGATGTGGCCTGGTGAGCCCCTGCCCACCAGCTACTTTGGCCTGATCAAGCAGATGGTGAATGCCTATCCACGACTGGAAGTCATCAAGCGATCTGTTTGCATTGACGGTGCCCGTCGGGCCCTTGCCCGTGCGAAGGTGCATTGGGGCAAGCTGGATGCGTAGAAGCTGGTGAAGGACGGGCCGCTAGAGGGCAAGCCGCATCGCATTCCCGAGAAGTATTATGATGGTGTTATGAAGGGTGCTCTCCTTGTGGCCGATGAATGTACCAAGGACATTATTTATGAATGAATTCACTTCTGTCATATTTGTATTTTAAAGACGAAGTTACTTGCACTATGTAGCGCTTTTTTGTTATTTCAAATATTACCTTCTGTGCGGCTGTTTATCAAATTTTGAAAGTAGGCCAGTCGTTGGCTTCCGCCCCCATGTAACTAGTACTAGGGTGTTCGTGGAAAACCCGGACACTCATTATCCAAATGTTCGGTCCCTTAAGGAGGTGTCCAGCGCAGCGAACAAGGCAATCGGATTATGCGGCTTTATAACCTTCACTTAGCCATAGAAGTCTACAATTTTAAATTTTGGCGAAGCCCCTAGAATCCGGAAGGCCGAATTGGCGCTATGTACGCCTAGATCGGACAAAGCCGAATTATCGCCTAAAGCGGAAAAATCTTTAAGGATTTTAAGACCTCTCAAACAGCGACCAGCTCTCGCCACATCATGCCGGTCAGTTTTCAGCTTTCTCTACTAAGGTGCTCGTCCGGCAGAACGAGGGCACAATCGCAGTAGTTCTCCCTGCGCTACCTTACCCGATATAACGGAATGTAAGGCACCAAAACAAGGGAGCCGGGCTATCCCAATTGTAGACCCAAGACATGATTCAGAGCTGATGCATATAATGCTATAATTTCGGGGTGCCGCACTGTTGAAAGTGTTCGGACTTGTCGTGTCGTATTATGGGGCGCCATAAGAAGACTCTGGAAAACTCAACGTACCAAAGTGTACGGATGCAATATTAAAAGACATTTGTAAGGAAAAATTGCTCAAATAAGAATGATAAGCTGACGCTGTATATGATCTCCCAATGATGACTAATACGTTTATGCGTATGTTCACAATTGTCGGATTTAGGGTTCCGGCAGACCCTTGAGGTTCGAACACTGGGGTGCACGCGGAGGTTTCGCCTTCTACCTACCTGTTCCTCGCTGAATCGCTAGGATCTAAACTGGGAGAAGAAAAACATAAGAGACAAAGGATTTATACTGGTTCAGGCCACCATTGTGGTGTAATACCCTACTCCAGCGTGTGTTGTAGTGGATTGCCTCTTAGGCTGATGAACAATACAAGGAAGAACAGTCTCACGAGGGTCTGTTCTTGTGGTCTTTCTCTCTTTGCCGGCCGGATGGATCGATAGGTCCCTCTACACTATGGGTGGCTAGTCCTATTTATAGGCGAAGGCCCTGGGCCTCTTCCCAAATATTGAGCGGGAAGGGCGCCAACAATTGGCCAATTTGAAGGGGAACATCTAGTACACTTATCCTGACTAAAGTTGGTCCTCGCCTGTCAAAGGCTCTGGTGGTGACGCCGACTTGGGCTCCACGGTGACCTCCATCCTGCCGTTGGACTGGTCTTGGTCTTGTTGCACCGAAATGGATGCCTTTGTTTGATGCTCTCGCCTGTGCTTGCTCCCCTTGCACCAAAGAGGAAAGAAGGACACTGCGCGGGCTGGCGCCCGGCTGGCGCCCGGCTGGCGCCCTTGGTTGTCATGGCTTGCGTCATGGGCACCTCGCGAGGTACCCCGCCTTGAACTCTCCGCCTCCTCGTGAGCCAGCCTGGCGAGGTCGTGCCTGAGGAAGCTCCTTGTCGTCCGCCCCGCGAGGCTTGGCCCCTCACGAGGGTCTTGAGCTTGTGCTGATGAAGATGGGCTGTGCTGGGCCCCCCTTTGAGCCATGCCGCAGGCCGCAGGCAGGCAAGTCTGGGGACCCCCGTTTCCAGAACGCCGACAGTAGCCCCCGGGCCCAAGGCGTGCCCGGGCTTGGCCGAGCAGAGAGGCAAAAGGGCAAGTGCGAAGCGTCGCGGGCCCTAACAACATGCGGCCTTGGGCGCTGCGTGGCGGTTGATTGGACGTGGACGCCTCCACTTCCCCACGACGCCTCGGCAATTGCACGAACTGACAAGTCCCTGCATGCAAAAACGGGTCATGATTACCTGCGATCGTGGAAGCCGACGGTTGGCCTCCTCCGGCTATAAGTACGGAACGGCGCGAGCCATTCTGGTTCATCTTCCTCTGCTACTCCTCCTCTTCTTCATCTTCACCATTGCTACGTCTCACGCTGATGGCACCCATCTGCCGGTTCTCCGTAGAAGAGAAGGGAAAGGCCCCCCGAGAGGGTCCTGACCCGCTTCCGCCGAAGAAGCGGTTGGTCCTCTGCCGCCGAGATGAGGGTGCGCGGCAGGAGGTGTCGAGGCCTTGGTGCGAGCGACCGCCGCCAGGGTTTCCGCTGCCCTTGTACGCCCACCTTGAAGGCCCTGCCGGAGCGGACACCGAGCGCCATGGACGACGCCGCTGTCGGCGCCGGCAGGTCACAGCGGTGCGCGTTGTTCCTCCTGGAATCCACGCCGAGGGCTCCTCCCGAGAGTTTGTGCTCCACGCTGCCATGCCTCCTCGATCTTGGATTCGCCTCCCTCCTTCCTTCGCCTTCGAGATCCCATTGAGGGGGCCTTTCAGGCTCCGGCTGCAGCACGCCGACTGCCAGGCCCCCGCGACCGATGCTGATGTCGAGGTCGTTGCTCCAGGTAAGGTCTTCATGACCCATGGCTGGGGCGAGATTGCCCAGGTTTGTGGGACGAGAGGCGCCCTCGTGATCCACCTGGAGTTCGATGGCGCTTCCGTGATGCTATTCAAGGTCTTCGACGAAGAAGGGCACCGGCTGGAGTGCTGCCCCAGAGGCAGCGGCTAGAGCTCCGGAGCGGCGAGACTAGGCCTGCCGCTCGCCCTTCCAACAGCTCCCCCAGTGGCAGCGGATGCCTCAAAGGGTCCAACGACTCCGCCGAGCCCTTCGCGACTCCGGAGACGAGCGATGACAGCTATGAGCCCCCGAGCCTGCACCGCTCTCGGAGCAGGACGGGCTCGTTAGGTCACCGCCGTCTCTGATCTGCATGAGGTTGGCGCTGGTGCCTGGCGGCCCACTATTGATGATGGTGTCTACCGCGGCGGTTCCTGTAGTTAGGACTCCTTAGGATATGCGTCTTTTGTCCCTGCGAGGAGCCAAGAACACACCCCGTGGGGGCTTGTAAGGTGTTTGTAATCCCTTTTTTAATATGATCCTTATGGTGAGTCAGCGCGAGATGCTAATTCCGTCTTAGCTTAGTTTCTTCCTTTCGAACCTCACGAGGGCTTGGCGCTCTGCGCCGACAGGTCCCGATCCCAAGGCGGCTTCAGCCGTCGCTGGTATGCCAGGTCGTGATGTCGTGGTCAAGGCTAGGAGGTGAGCGGCCCGGGGTCCAGTGAGAGCCCCTAAGTCGCGATGCTCAGGAGGTCCCCTTTGGCGCTCAAGCAGTCATCGTTCGGTGAGAAAGGAATGTGACGTTGCTAACACAGGATCACATTAGATGCGGTGACGGTGCAGTGATAGCTAGTGTTTCCGGAGGGTGACTTATCTCGAGAGTCGGGAGCTGCTTCCTGGTGCGGCGCTAGATCCGCGCATTGTCCAACGAGGGGCTGCCTGGTGAGGGCCCTGCGTGCCTCTTTCTCCTCGCCCTTGCTCCCATGTCTGCTCTACGTCCTCGGGTCCTGGATCTCGAGCGGGTCTCAACCGTCGCTGGTATGGCAGGTCGCGATGCCGTGGACAAGGACAGAGGGTGAGGGCTGGAGAGCCAGTAGGAGCCTTGAATCGCGATGCTCAGGCACCCCCCCTTTAACGTGCAAGCGGTTCGCGTGGACGAGAGTAAGGAGGACAGCATGGGGGCCTCGCCCGGCGCTCACCCTTGGGAGGATCCTGCAGGTCCACCACAAAAAGAGCGAGAGTCCCAAGGAGGGTTGCGCCTGGCACTGGGCCTTGACTTGTTCCTACAAATTTGGCTAGATGCCGATGCTCTACGTCCTCGGGTCCCGGCTCTCGGGCTGGTCTCAGCCGTCGCTGGTATGCCGGGGCACGATGTCGTGGGCAGACCAGAGGGTGAGGGCCGGAGAGCCGGTAGGAGCCCTGAGTCGCGATGCTCAGGAACCCCCCGTTTAACGCACGAGCTGGGTTAGATGACAAAACTCTACGTCCTCGGGTCCCGGCTCTCGGGCTGGTCTCAGCCGTCGCTGGTGTGCCGGGGCGCGATGCCGTGAGCAGACCAGAGGGTGAGGGCCGGAGAGCCGGTAGGAGCCCTGAGTCGCGATGCTCATGCACCCCCCCTTTAACGCGCAAGCTGGGTTAGAAGTCGAAACTCTACGTCCTCGAGTCCCGGC
>NC_057807.1:97606345-97616282 GCF_018294505.1 Triticum aestivum | reverse complement strand
CCCCCCCTTTAACACGCAAGCTGGGTTAGATGTCGAAACTCTACGTCCTCGGGTCCCGGCTCTCGGGCTGGTCAAAGCCGTCGCTGGTGTGCCGGGGCGCGATGCTGTGGGCAGACCAGAGGGTGAGGGCCGTAGAGCCGGTAGGAGCCCTGAGTCGTGATGCTCAGGCACCCCCCTTTTAACATGCAAGCTTGCGACACCCAAGAATAAAAAAGGTACCATGAACCGACACCAAATAACAAGCATGACGGGTCGAAAACACGGCCCTAAGGTAAATGCAAGAGGGGTACATGCCACTGGGTCTGACCCGAGCGGCTTGGGGATAACGCAGCCCGAGGGGCGCCCCCAGCAGAGTGAGCTAAGAACATGAAACAAAAGAGATACATGCCACAGGGACAGACCCATGTGGCCTGGGAATAATGCAGCCCTGGGGGCCCTCCCAGCTAGAAATGAAACTAGAAAGATTTCACCTGATGATGCTGAAGATGAAGGGGTGTTCATGCAGCAGACTCGGTGGGCTGCGGAGGCAAATCCTCACGAGCCCCCAGGCCCTGGGGCCTTGGGAGGCTCCGGAGGCGCTGGTGGCTCCTCGCGGACCGTCTCCATCTCCACCAGGGCTGCGGAACGCCAGACCTCTTGAGCCTCTAGGATGGCCCTCATGATGCGCTAGTACGCCACAGCCGTGTTCGACAAGCCGTAAGGCATGCGAACGTAGCTGTGGGGCGGGCCCTCGCAGCGTCCCACTCGCGAAGCCCAGAGGTGCTCCTGAGACGCGGCTTGGTTGAGCCCTGGTATGTCGATGCAGACGCGCAGCCCACCATCCTCGCCTGGATGGGGGGCCACAGCAGGCAAGCGACGGCTGCCTCTCATGACCCTTGACTCCTGTAGATCCTGAATGGCCTTGCTAACGAACTCCTGAGGGTTTATCCCTCCTTGCCTTGCTCCTTCTTGATGGAAACGTGCTTCGAAGCACGCCTCCACGTGGTGCCCAAGCGCCTCCCTCGTGACCTTGGCGAGGTCGACGGCCCTCTAGGGGAGAGCCCCCGAGCCCTGCCTGAGGAGGGCGCCGGCGTGCTTCCCTATGCGATGGCTGGAGGATCCCCCTGAGCAGGCGCGGGCCCAGAGGGACCTGCCTCCTGAGGGGCCGGGCCGGTCGATGTCTTCTTCTTCTTGGGGGCAGACTCGGGAGGCCTCCTGCTTCCACGATCCGGGTCTTCCAGTGATGCGGCCTGAAAAGCTCTCTCCAGGGAGCAAACTGCGTCTCTCTCTTCGCAGGGCACCGTGATGAGTCCGCCACTTCCTGGCATCTTGAGGTCGTTGTAGCCATGGTGGGTTACGGCCATGAACTTGGCCAGCGTTGGTTACCCGAGGATGGCGTTGTACGGCAGGCGAATGTGGGCGGCGTCGAAGTCGATGACCTCGATGCGGTAGTTGTCGCATGCCCCGAAGGTGACAGGGAGGCGGACCTGCCCAATCGGGACCGTGGAGCCGTCGGTGACTCCGGAGAAAGGCTTGGTGGGCTGAAGCTGACTGTAGGGTACTTGGAGATTGTTGAATGTTTCCACGGACAGGACGTTGAGCCCTGCCCCGCCATCGATGAGGGTCTTGGTGACTAGCACATTGCTGATGATTGGGGAACAAAGCATCGGGAGGACTCCGTCTGTGGCCGCGCACTTGAGCTGATCCGCTGAGCTGAACGTGATGGCGCTTGCCGACCACCTGAGAGGGCGTGTGGCCTCAAGCTTGGGGAGGACCGCATTCACTTCATGGGCGAACTGCTTGAAGATGTGCTAAGAGGCTGGGGCTTGAGCTCCGCCTAGGATGCAGGCGATCGCACGTGGTTCCTGGAAGCCCCCAGCCCCTTCGTCCTGATGGCGGTCCTCATTTCTCCTTGGCTGCAGCAGTAGCGGAGGGAGGCCTGCGTTACCTTGCGGGCGATCCTCGTGAGGCTGATCCCTCCAGCCTCCCTCACGAGGCGGGTCCTGCCAGGCATCCTCGCGAGGTTGGTCGCGCCACCCTTGACGTGGGCCGCGGTCTTCCCAGCATCCTACGTTCCTTCCTCCTCCTCGTCTGTAGCCCCGGTCGGGACGCCGGCCAGTCCGTCCTTCGCGCACGGCCCTGAGCTCTTGGCATTCATTGGTGTTGTGGGTGTGGAGGTCGTGGTACATGCAGTACCGACTGCCCTTGGAGGATTTGGGCTGATCTCTGCCCTGCTTGGTGTCTGGTTCTGCCGTGAGTACGGCAGCCCCCTTGCGCTTCACGTCCTTGGCCTTGGGCTTCTTCTCTTCAGGGTCTGCGGCAGGCAATTCGAGGAGGGAGAGACGCCCTTCCTCAGCCCTGGCGCACTTGGTCGCCAGATTGAACAGCTCCAAGGAAGTTCACAGATCTTCATGCATTGCGAGCTCCTCCTTCATCTTGACGTCACGCACGCCGTCAGAGAAGGCTGAGATGATGGCCTCCTCGGTCACCTTGGGAATCTTGAGGCACGCGTTGTTGAAGCACTGGATGTACTTCTGCAGGGTTTCACCCGGTTGTTGCTTGATGCGACGCATGTCGCTCACGGCGGGTGGCCGGTCGCGAGTACCCTAGAAGTTGGCGATGAAGCGGGTGCGCATCTTGTCCCAGGAGGAGATCATGCCTGGGACCAGGTTCAGAAGCCAGGTGTGGGCCCCGTCCTTGAGAGCCATGGGAAACCAGTTCGCCATGACCTTCTCGTCTCCGTTGGCAGCCTCGATGCCCATCTCGTAGAGCTGGAGGAACTCTGCAGGGTCTACCGTGCCGTCGTAGCGAGGAGGCGGGTCTGGCTTGAACTTGCCGGGCCACGCGACGGTGCGTAGCTCGGTGGTGAAGGCGCGGCAGCCCGCTATGGCCATAGGAGGCCTTGGAGGACGAAGGGCTCGGTCTTGCGGGTCCCCGTGCGCCGCAGCTGGGTGCAGCGCGGGGTCTTGACGTGCTGGAGCAGGAGCGTGGTCGGGACGAGCCGGAGCAGGGAGCGCTCGGGCAGCTTCTCAAGGGCACGGGACCTCTTGGCAGCTCTGCTCCTGCTGTGCTGGTTCCTGACGGGGCGGGTTCCGCCCAGGGGCCGCGCGCCTTGGAGCCAGGGTGCCTTCTTCAGGGGGAGGCGGCTGAGGCGCCCCAGGAGCTTCATTGCCCGCGCATGGCAGGGCGCGGTGCAGCGAGACAGATGGCGCGGAGGAGCCCCCAGCGGCGCGGACGAGTTCGGCGACTCGGTCGAGCCACTCTTCATAGACGTCATCGACCAGGCGGTAGCGCAGGAGCTCATTTGCTGCGATGAGTGCAGCTCAAGCCTCCATGGCCGCGCGGGATGAAGAACCAGCGGGGGTGAGCGAGGGTGTAGCGGTGCGGCCGTCTCGCCTCATGGACGGGTGCTGGGACGATGCTTGCTGCTCGTTCCCCGCCGGGCCAGTGGCGGCGTTGACGGCAGGCGACGGGGAACGACGAGGGCGCCCGCCGATGGGAGCCGTCTAGGCGACGCGGGAAGCGAGGGCGGCTCGGCGCTCGGCACGAACCCGGCGTGCGTCAGACATGGTCGCAACGGTCGGAGAAGAAAAGGGCGACGGAAGACAAAGTCCGGAGCACCCCTACTTGGCGCGCCAAATGTCGAATTTAGGGTTCCGGCAGACCCTTATGGTTCGAACACTGGGGTGCGCGTGGAGGTTTCGCCTTCTACCTACCTGTTCCTCGCCGAATCGCTAGGATCTAAACTGCGAGAATAACAACATAAGAGACAAAGGATTTATACTGGTTCAGGCCACCATTGTGGTGTAATACCCTACTCCGGTGTGTGGTGTGGTGGATTGCCTCTTAGGCTGATGAACAATACAAGGAAGAACAGTCTCGCGAGGGTCTGTTCTTGTGGTCTTTCTCTCTTTGCCGGCCGGATGGATCGATCGGTCCCTCTACACTATGGGTGGCTAGTCCTATTTATAGGCAAAGGCCCTGGGCCTCTTCCCAAATATTGAGCGGGAAGGGCGCCAACAATTGGCCAATTTGAAGGGGAACATCTAGTACACTTATCCTGACTAAAGTTGGTCCTCGCCTGTCAAAGTCTCTGGTGGTGACGCCGACTTGGGCTCCACGGTGACCTCCATCCTGCCGTTGGACTGGTCTTGGTCTTGTTGCACCGAAATGGATGCCTTTGCTTGATGCTCGCGCCTGCGCTTGATCCCCTTGCACCAAAGAGTAAAGAAGGACAATGCGCGGGCTGGCGCCCGGCTGGCGCCCTTGGTCGTCATGGCTTGCGTCATGGGCACCTCGCGAGGTACCCTGCCTTGAACTCTCCGCCTCCTCGTGAGCTAGCCTAACGAGGCCGTGCCTGAGGAAGCTCCTTGTCGTCCGCCCCGCGAGGCTTGGCCCCTCGCGAGGGTCTTGAGCTTGTGCTAATGAAGATGGGCCGTGCTGGGCCCCCCTTTGAGCCACGCCGCAGGCCGTAGGCAGGCAAGTCTGGGGACCCTCGTTTGCAGAACGCCGACAACAATGAATGCATTAAGCGGAGATAAATAGGAGTATTTGACATACCCTATCCAGAGGCGGGCTACGTACAGATAGATAAAGCAGGTATAATGATCGTAAATAGATTCCACCTGGGTATTTCCTTCTGTGCGCAAAGCCTATTGCCTCCTTGGTTTCCTCTCCTATGCAAGTCCGACAATCCGGCTCTTCTGGCGAAGCTTCACTAAAGCAATGTCCTTAAAGGTAAAAGGAAAGGTTACGAAGCTATACCCTACTGTTGACTGAGCCACTGCTACGCCTCCGCCTGTGCCCATGGTATTTTGAGTGCGTAATTGTGTACGCGTGGCACGAATGCTGCTTTGATGGGATTTGAGCGGAGGCCGGACTGCTAGTCATGCTCTTGGCGTGCCTGCTGATCCTGTTGCGGGGTGTTCCGCCCTTGCTTGATGGAGCTTGAGGTTGTCGTCACCGAATTGGTGGCTTGCCGGAGGAGGCCACATTGTACTTCTGCCGCAAGGGCTGCAGTGTGCTCTTCTATACGGAGAGAGCGGTCCATATTTCCGTTGACTGTTATGACCCCGCGTGGGCCTGGCACCTTGAGCTTGAGGTATGCATAGTGTGGTACCGCAGTGAATCTAGCGAATGTGGTTCGTCCGAGCAATGTGTGGTAACCACTGCGGAAAGGGACGATATCGAAGATTAGCTCTTCGCTTCGGAAGTTATCCGGAGATCCGAAGACCACTTCCAATGTTATAGAGCCCGTGCAACGGGCCTCTACTCCAGGAATTACACCTTTAAAGGTGGTTTTGGTGGGCTTAATCCTTGAAGGATCGATGCCCATTTTGTGCACTGTGTCCTGGTAAAGCAGGTTCAGGCTGCTGCCTCCGTCCATAAGGACTCTTGTGAGGTGAAATCCGTCTATGATTGGGTCTAGAACCAATGCGGTTGAGCCGCCGTGACGGATGCTAGTAGGATGATCCCGATGATCAGAGGTGATCGGACAAGCTAACCATGGGTTGAATTTGGGGACGACTGGCTCCATCACATAGACGTCCCGTAGTGCTCGCTTCCATTCCCGCTTGGGGATGTGGGTGGCATAGATCATGTTGATCATTTTCACCTGGGGGCGGATTTCTTCTGTCCCCCCATGTTCAGACGCCGGGGCTCCTCGTCATCGTCGCTATGCAGCCCCTTGTCCTTGTTTTCGGCATATTTTGCCGGCCTGTTTAAATACCCAACAGTCTCTATTGGTGTGGTTGGCTGGCTTGTCCGGGGTGCCATGAATTTGGCACGAGCGCTCCAGTATACGGTCTAGACTGGACGGTCCCTGATTGTTTCTCTTGAATGGCTTCTTCAGCTGACCGGATTTGGATCCGCTGAATCCGGCTTTGACCACCGTGTCTTCGGTGTTGTCGTCGTTGTTCCGTCGCTTGTGTCGGTTGCGCCATAGCTTGTCGTTATTCTCACGGACATCTGACGTGCCAGAATGTGGCGTAGTGCTGCTGCAAGCCAACCAACTGTCCTCGCCCGTGCAAAAGCGGGTCATTAGTGTCGTGAGAGCTACCATAGACTTGGGTTTCTCCTGGCCGAGGTGTTGGGTGAGCTATTCGTCACGGATATTATGCTTGAAGGCCGCCAGGGCTTCGGCGTCCAGACAGTCGACTATCTAGTTCTTTTTAGTTAGGAACCGAGTCCAGAATTTCCTGGCTGATTCTTCGGGCTGTTGAGTAATGTGGCTCAAGTCATCGACATCCGGAGGTTGCACATATTTGCCTTGGAAGTTTTCAAGAAATGCGTCTTCCGGGTTTTCCCAACTACCAATGGAATTTGCGGGCAGGCTGTTTAGCCAGTGCCGGGCGGGTCCTTTGAGCTCAAGGGGGAGATACTTGATGGCATGTAGATCATCTCCGCGGGCCATGTGAATGTGGAGAAGGAAATCTTTGATCCATACCGCGGGGTCTGTTGTGCCATCGTATGATTCGATGTTTATGGGTTTGAACCCTTCTAGGAATTCATGATCCATTACTTCATCGGTGAAGCAGAGGGGGTGTGCGGCGCCTCTGTGTCAGGCTATGTTGTGACAGAGTCCGGTTGCGTCTGACTGGTTATATTCGGCCCGGCCGAATTTGCTGTTAGTGTATCCGGTATGACGGTCATCGTCATGTGTTGCAGCGCCCCCCCGTGATCCGTAGGTCGATCTTGGTTGTCCTGCGGTGTTATCCAGTTTATCGCGTAGGTCCTGAGTATTGCCCCGGGCCGTAGTAAACTGGCGTGGGGGTGCGGGCTGGTATTCGGGCTGATATGCCGTTTTATCCCGACCTTGAGGCGGACGGTCAGCCGTGTGGCGCTCGAGTCCATATTCCTCGGCTGCCAGGACTTCCGTCCATCTATCTGTGAGCAGGTCTTGATCAGCTTGAAGCTGAGGCTGCTCTTCTTCAGGCTTCTCGTAGTGGCAATAAGCCGGCGCTTGAAGCGCTCCTGCTCCATGGGGTCCTCGGGCACGCCGAACTCATCGTCGCTGAGGCTAATCTCGTCTTCGGAGTAAGGCATGTAGTTGTCCTCCTCCGGATACCCGTCCGTCGCCTGTTCGACTGGGCTGTCCTGCCCATCTTCTTGCTCGGCCTGCTCGAAGGCGGGCTGCTCGGGGTTGTATTCATCGTCGGCACCGTCCGGATTGTTTTTGTCTCCGGTACCGGTATTGCCTTGGCGGGTCTTGGAGCGGCGCTGGCGACGGCCATGCTTTGCTTTTTTTCTTGGAGGGGTTATCCTCCGTTGCCTCATCGCCATTAGTTTCTTTCGGAGTGTCCACCATATATATATCATATGAAGAGGTGGTTGTCCACCGCCTGGTGAGCGGTGGCTCTTGTATGTCTCCGGCATCATCGTCCATACTGTCGATGTCTTCGAAGTCGAAGTCAAGCACGACTCTTAAAACATCGATCGTGGCAATGAAGTGGGTGGTGGGTGGGCAGCGAATTCCTTCGTCGCCTGCTTCCCACTCAAGCCGGACATAGTTTGGCCCAGAGCCTCCTGACAAAGAGAGAGACTTAAATTAGTTCAGCATGTCGCCAAAGGGTGAGTGCTGAAAGATGTCCGCGGCGGTAAACTCCATTACTGGAGCCCAACCTGGCTCGGCTGGCTTGAGAGTGTGCGGACCGGGACCAACAACCGGATACGAGTCCGGGGGGCGGGGATACAGGCCTCCACAGAGATGCGACCTGTGTTCGGCTCCACCGCCGATGAGTGTGCGGCCTGCGGGGCGGGGTCTACCCCTCCGTCCTTGGGCAATGCAACCTGTTCCAGATTTAAATCCGGGGCTGCTGCAGGGATGATGTCCTAAGCATTGTCCGACAGCAGGTCTAGGTCGTGCTCGTCTGACTGCCGGCACTCCTAGCACAGGCTCGAATCCGTCGAAGATCAAGTCTCCGCGAATATCTGCTGTGTAGTTCAAGTTTTCGAACCTGATCTGGTGGCCAGGGGCGTAGCTGTCGATCTGCTCCAGACGACCAAGCGAATTGGCCCGAAGTGCAAAGCCTCCGAACACAAAGATCTGTCCGGGGAGAAAAGTCTTTCCCTAGACCATGTTGTTAGCAATTGAAGACGCCATCAAGCCTTGAAGCGACGACATATAGGAACTCTCAATGAAAGCACCAATGTCGGTGTCAAATCCGGCGGATCTCGAGTAGGGGGTCCCGATCTGTGTGTCATAGGCTGATGGTAACAGGAAGCAAGGGACACAATGCTTACCCAGGTTCGGGCCCTCTCGATGGAGGTAAAACCCTACTTCCTGCTTGATTAATATTGAAGATATGAGTAGTACAAGAGTAGATCTACCACGAGATCGTAGAGGCTAAACCCTAAGAGCTAGCATATGATGGTATGATTGTAATTGTGATCAGCCTTCGAAGGACCATCCTCTCCGGTTTATATAGACACTGGAGAGGGATAGGGCTTACATGGAGTCGGTTACAAGGAAGGAAATATAATATCCGAATCGCCAGGCTTGTCTTCCACGCGAAGGAGAGTCCAATCCGGACACGAGCCGAAGTCTTGAGTCTTGTATCTTCACGCTTCAATAGTCCCGACGATGTATATAGTCCGGCTGTCCGGATACCCCCTAATCCAGGACTCCCTCAAAGGGGACGTGTACGTGAGATTCCACCCAAACCTTTCCAAATCGGACCCCCTCTTAATAGTACGGCTTTCCTATGACTCAACTCCATCGAAAAGAACCATAGAGAAACGCCGTCTTTAATAATCTTCGAGGGGCATCAAATCGTCTTGTGTTTAGTCATGATATATCTAAAAAGCTCAATACACAAAATTAGTCTGCAAAGGCATTGTCATCAATCACCAAAACTACTGAGGGACAAGAATGCCCTTACAAGAGTGGACAAAATGGTGGAGGAGATAGGGGAGCGGCAGAGGTGTGCGATTCTTGGCCGGCGTTTGGCCTCGTTTAAATAGGAGATTAAATAGACGGCGGATGGGAGGAGCTCGGCCCGCGTTGCGTTTAATGCTGGTCCGGTCATGAACGGACGTGTGTCCAGAGTGGGTTTCTCGGCTTCCACACGGGCGGGTTTCATGGAGGCGTTTCAATGCGGCACGGAGGCGTGTTCAGCCGGGCGTGCAGCGAGTGGCGCCCTTAACTCTGACCTAGGACACCGCGCCGTTCTTCCACTGACGCGTGGGCTCTTTGGGTGCATGGCCTGCATGTTAGTGACCCAACGCAGGCAGCGCACAGCAGAGGAACCTTTGGTGGGCCAGGGCGGTCAGAAGCGGGCATTTCATAAACCGATGATTGTTCATTGAGTGTGATGTCATCTTTTTCATGTAGATAAGCCTACTATGTTGATAGCCCGTTCGATAGATTGTGATTCATAAAGACCACTGCAAACATCAATGTTCTGCTTATCACAGATAAGATTGATTAATACCCGTAACAATCCATGTCCTTAACAAAGGGTGCATGCACGTATAGGTTGAGCGTGTGTCTTGCGTCGTGTGATGTGTGCATGCAGGCGTGCGAGTGTTGCGTGCGTGCAAGGGTACGTTTTAGTGTTGCATGCATGGGTGCGTACGTGCATATGTTCGTGAGTGCATGTGTACGTGTTCGTGTTGCACGCCAGCATGCGTGCGTGTGTACGTTATGTGTACGTGTCAGTGTTGCACGCCTGCATGCGTGCGTGTCTTGCGTGCGTGCATGTGTACGTTATGTGTATGTGTTAGTGTTGCACACCTGCATGCGTGCGTGTCTTGCGTGCCTGCATGTGTACGTGCGGGGTGAGGCTACATGTTAGTCGACTGACTTTTTCATCTCTGGTCATTAGATTTTCCAGCCGTTGGATACGAAATCAAGGGCCTCCAGTTTATCATCAAACACCACCCCCCCTGAGCCGCCAGCCACCACCGGCAGAACCGCCAGCCCCCACCGCCCGCGGCCGGCCCGCCCTCCCCGAAACCA